>NC_079167.1:71454721-71649721 GCF_947568905.1 Ostrea edulis
CAGACAACAAAACAAGATAAGATGATGGACAAACAAAATGCCCCCCCCCCCCCCCCCTCTTCTTAAACAAGAGGCCCATGGGCCACATCGTTCACCTGAGTCACCTTGATCCACATCAAAAGATTTTCCATATATATTTGCATGTAAAACCGTAGTCCCTATTATGGCCCCAACCTACCCCTGGAGGCCATGGTTTTTGCAACTTTGAATCTACACTATGTCAGAAAGCTTTCATGTAAATGTGAACTTCTTTGGCCCAATGGTTCTTGAGAAAAAGATTTTTAAAGATTTTCCCTATATATTTGTATGTAAAACTTTGATCCCCTATTGTGGCCCCATCCTACCCCAGGGGGCCATGATTTGAACAAACTTAACTCTGCACTATGTTAGGAAGCTTTCATGTAAATATCAGCTTTTCTGGCTCAGTGGTTCTTGGGAAGAAGATTTTTAAAGATTGTCCCTATATATTTGTATATAAAACTTTGATCCCCTATTGTGGCCCCATCCAACCCCCGGGGGCCATGATTTGAACAAACTTGAATCTGCACTATGTCAGAAAATTTTCATGTAAATATCAGCTTTTCTGGCGCAGTGGTTCTTGAGAAGAAGATTTTTAAAGATTTTTCCTATATATTTGTATGTAAAACTTTCATCCCCTATTATGGCCCCATCCGACCCCCGGGGGCCAGGATTTTAACAAACCTGAATCTGCACTATATCAGGAAGCTTTCATATAAATCTCAGCTTTTCTGGCTCAGTGGTTCTTGAGAAGATTTTTCCTATATATTTGTATGTAAAACGTTCATCCCCTATTGTGGCCCCATCCGACCCCCGGGGGCCAGGATTTTAACAATTTAGAACCTGCACTATATCAGGAAGCTTTCATATAAATCTCAGCTGTTCTGGCGCAGTGGTTCTTGAGAAGAAGATTTTTAAAGATTTTTCCTATATATTTATATGTAAAACTTTGATCCTCCCTTGTGGCCCCATCCGACCCACAGGGGCCAGGATTTAAACAATTTAGAATCTGCACTATATCAGGAAGTTTTCATATAAATTTCATCTTTTCTGGCTCAGAGGTTCTTTAGAAGAAGATTTTTAAAGATTTTTCCTATATATTTGTATGTAAAACTTTGATCCCCTATTGTGGCCCCATCCGACCCCAGGCGGCCAGGATTTTAACAATTTAGAACCTGCACTATATCAGGAAGCTTTCATAAAAATCTCAGCTTTTCTGGCTTCGTGGTTCTTGAGAAGAAGATTTTTAAAGATTTTCCCTATATATTTGTATGTAAAACTTTGATCCCCTATTATGGCCCCATCCAACCCCCAGGGGCCATGATTTTAACAATTTAGAATCTGCACTACCTAATAAAGCTTATCTAAAAATTTCATCTTTTCTGGCCCAGTGGTTCTTGAGAAGAAGATTTTTTAATGACCCTACTCTATTTTTACCTTTTCTTGATTATCTCCCCTTGGAAGGTGGCCAGGCCCTTTATTTTAACAATTTAGAATTCCCTTTACCTAAGGATGCTTTGTGCCAACTTTGGTTGAAATTGGCCCAGTGGTTTTTGAAAAGTCAAAAATGTTAAAAGTTTACAGACGGACGGACGTCGGAATACGAGTGATCAGAAAAGCTCACTTGAGCTGTTAGCTCAGGTGAGCTAAAAATACGTTGAGGTATAGTAAATGAAAATAAGAATTGCGTTGTAAATAATTCTAACCCCTTATGTTCAGATTTTTTATTTGATTCTTGATAAAAATTAAAACATCACCTGAGTCTTTAAATTCTGCTGCCTTTTCTTTTTCTTTTGTTTCTTTGATAACCTGTAATTAATTCAAATAGTTGTAATTAATAACAGTCTAAAGTGGATAAAATTCATATGAATACAAAGTAGTGGGAGGGGGTGGGGTCCTCCAGAGTATCAGAAATGTAAATAATTCAGAAAACTAATTAAAATCAAGATCTGAAAATTGTGTCTCATTCAGAATATGAAAATTTACAGTAAATTCTCTTTTCAGTAAATTGCCACATTGAAAGATGCACACTCTCCTGTGGTCAAAGTGGTAGCATGTTTAAAGAAATCAGCACCCACTTCTGTTTCGATGGGGACTCTTCTTCAGCATCTTCATCCTCCTCCACTGGACAAATTTCCGGATCCTCCCCCACTAATTCCTCATCCTCTCTCCTCATGTCCTCCTGTAGGGTGGCGACATTCTCTTTGTGTTTCTTGGATTTCTCGTGATTTACAAACCTTATAAAACAGAACAAACACAATACAAGGGGTGTAACCTGACAGCTTAAATAAATCAGCTACAAGCAACCACAAACGGTGTAAAAACAGAATTTAAGCTACACTGATTAACTGCTGATAATTTGTCACAGAAATCAAATGTTCCTAAATTCTACAGAGTTTCAGCACACAATATCTTAGATTTTATTGAATGCCAACTTTTCCTGAAATAATAGGATCTGCAACAAGACAGTCTGGGTACAGTATAACATTTTAGCATACAATATTCAATGATACCCTCAAATTGTCATGTCATCATATTAAACATTGGTGGGTTTTTTTAACAATTGGGTCTGCACTTTCATATGTCAAAAATATTTGAACCTGAGTTGTGTAAAAATGTCAGTTCCTTTGTAAGTATATTCTTAATCAGCAAAAAGAAAAAAGATTCTTTGTCTTAAAATCTAATTTTGATTTATTGGCATAAACTAGATCTGTTTGTTGGTGGCAGCACCATACAAGCAAAACAAATTAATCTTCACAATGAATTAATGCACACTCGTGTCTCCTAACAGTGTAAGCAAAAAATCCAATGCCAATAGATTGAAAATAACAACCATATGCACTTAAATTATGCAAAAGAATTTGGAATTACAAAAGTAATGAATTCATTTGAATTAGTTTCATGTCTTTATTATCTAAAACATAAATTACGAAATTAAATTACATGTCTAGGGGTGTAAATAATGGCAACAAAGTAGGCGAAACAGAAATGATAAAATCTTGCTGATTTATAGTTTTTAATTAAAAAAATCCTTCTGCCACAAAATGTAATACTTTCAAAACCCTTTCTAAATTTGAATAAACAAAATAAAAATTTCAAATGGATAGGGTTAGGTAACGAAAATGTAATATATTTGGGCTGATAAAATAAGTATTGAATGAGTACCCACTCGGTAATTGTATCCTGCTCAAATGTTACGGAGCTAATTCCTTCATATAAAGCTGAAATTTTCATGTGTCATGTGAATGCAAACAACAGCAATTTTCTGACTATTGGTCAGTTTTGACATAGCCTTGGAAGGTAAGATAGCGTCATCTGTCTGCAGTTCTGTCTCATTTAGTTCCATACTTGCTAAAATATTGACATTACCCAGGTGAAGCGTTTTAATAGCTTCACAGGGTTTACTTAAACAAGAAATATGTGAAGAGATGCAATTCCAGAGAGATGTGTAACCATAAGAAACCAACATTTTCTTGAAATTCAACCACACGCCCGTTGGGAAATAAAACCACATATGCTTGTAATGATCGTTGTATATTGTGTAAGGAAATGAAATCCTTAAATATTCATACTTCTTAAGAAATGACACCTACAGGTACAGTGTAAATACCACACACTTGTTATGAAATAAACACTTACGCTTTCTCACTTTTAAAGGCTTTGTTACACGCCACACAGAAAAGTTCATCTATGTAATCATCATCTTCTTCTTCTTCATCTGTATTCTCGCCTGAAATTGATCTCTTATTTAGAACAAAGAAATGACATTGATTGAAAATGGAAAAAAGAACACCCCCTAATGAAGAGGAGGAGGGGGTGTTCAAGCCCCTCAAAACCTTTCATAAACTCTTTCATCATTTCTTTTTAATGAGTCATCGATAATTTCATTGTCATTCTATCATTTGCGACCTCTGACCTCCAAACTGTGATTCCAATTTCTGTAGATCTCCCTCCAACTCTGTCATGGCTGACCAGCTGGCCTCCTGATAGTTCTCTACCTGTCTGTAGACAAATTTGAAGATTCATGATATAACTTTCTCATTCTACAGGTGCCCTGGGTACATTTTACATTTTTTCTTACAATGGAAATGGCTGGTTAAGTAAGGGTTAATGTATGAGTATCGCTCCATTCCTTAAATGTAATGGACCGAGGCCCCGAAGGGGCCGAGGTCCATTGCTTTTAAGGAATGGAGGGATACGAGTACATTGACCCACTTAAAATCCACCTTTGCTGGGCCCCTTGCTACTAAACTCTGTGCATTTTAATCATGTCTTACGTTTTTCATTCTTTTGTTGCATGCATTTATATCTACTTGTATAAAGGTTGACCTACTTTCCGAACACTCCATTCCTGAAAAATAATGGAGTGTTCGAACAAAAGAATGACGTCATAGGTGGATTTTAATAGGAGAATATTTTTTAACAGTAGTGACGAAATTTGTAGTAAGGCTCAGTTTTTCTCCAATGTGTAACATCGTCACCTGGGAAATATACTCAGTTATGTTTCAACATTTTTACATGTGACAATGAAAATTGTTGGATTATACACTGTACTTTCAATTTACATTCTATTAAAAAGTTCGGATCTATGACATTTTTTTTCCCAATAGAGCTGAAAAATACTTGGCCAAATATGGTCTGTTTTACTGGGAAATCACGTCTGTGGTGCAATGACTTTGTTTGGGTTGCTTGACAGTGTTGATAAGTAAATATACTGTAGATTCCAAAATATATGCATGGAATTTATTATAGAATAATTTCGTGAAAAACACCACACATGAAATAAAATTACTCGCATTTATTTTAATAATGATAAATTACATGTTAAAACTCTTAATCAATACACCACTCACGAATTCATGAACTGGCAATTTGACGCCATGGAGGCAATTCGTGATATCAAATACTCACGTAAAATAAGGGATCTACAGTAATTACCTCATTTTGTTGTACAATGACTTTGTTTGGATTGCTTGTCAGTGTTTATAAGTACAAATAATACCTCTGTCTCTCTTTCAAATGCTGCTCTCTTTTCTCTTTTGCTTTCTGTGCAATCTCTTCATTTCTCTCCTCCATCTTTTTCTATAAATATTCAAATAAATACATGTCATCAGATTTACAGGTATAGGACAATTCAGTTAATATATATCTAGATGGGTTGGTCAGCTTTTTATGCACTTTAAATTACTAAACATTTTTTTAATTATTTAAAATAATTTAGTCTTTGTGTATCCAAACACATTACAGTGTCTTGCATAAAATACATGAATAAAGTAAAATCTCTCCAATTGATCATTTAAATTTGGTAATTGTTTGCCAAAAGTTCCACAATGAAGCCATAATACAGTACAATCAATTATCACGCCTCAGACAAAATTGTTGAAATATAATTGGTCAGATCTTGGTCACATGACGCCGTAAAAAAAAACGTATCACGCGAGTTAAATCTGTAATGGGCGAGTAATTTTATTTATCGTCGAGTTCGACTTGCAGCCGTGTCAAAAGGAAAGACATTTGACTAAGTTGTATGATATAGACCCCCACATATACAGTTAGAGGTCTTTGACGTGATAAATTTGTTACACAGTTAGTTAGTGACCTGATACAGGAAAAATACATGGTGTGAAAAGAAAACCCGTATCGGGCGAGGCGAAGAAACTAATAACATTATGACAATGACATTGTATCAATTGCGAAAACAAAGTTATGGAAATTTGAAAACATGAACATATCAAAACTAGAACAGTCTAAATGAAACAAATAAGCCGGCAGGGCACACACAAAACTGAATATAATTTATAAAATTGTAAATTTGAACATTTTACTTGTCATAGGGTGTTGCTAAAACGCAGGACAATACATGTAATTAAAATGATAAACACCAAATATCGGGGGAAATATGCTTTACTTTAATTAAATTCAAATCTTAAGGATTTGTTTACAAGCAGTAAAACAAGTTTATAAAATTCGGCACCATAAATTAAATGTTTGTATCAGAGTTTACAAAGCATTTTACAAGAATCTTGTAATTTTGGCATTGACAGAGGTGTTAGCAGGCAGTGACACCTAAATACAGAGAAAGGAAAGAACACACAGGGTTTATATCCCCCCCTCCTCTCATGGCAAATTGTTATTAACGCACATGTATTTACACATAATACTGTGTAAGTACTTACAACAAGGAGTGAGGTATGTATAAAACAGCAATAATTCATGATTTTATTAAGCCAACAAGTTAAACATTTGATTTACTATATTTTTTACTACAGGTAATAGAAACTGAGTGACCACAGGTGAAAAGCTCTCACTCACTGGATAAGGTCATAAAATATTTTCCTAAGGTGGCCGCTAGAATAAGGCAATAAAATTCGAAAGGGGTAAAATCATAATTCAAGTCTTTTTCAGTGTACATGTATTTATTTCATCAATTTTCATTGCGAAACAACACACTGTCTCTATCAGGGGACGGAGAGTCAGAAAATGACAAAGCTGGTAGAGGTATCCACATGCGCTTGCTTAATATCATTCATAAGTTACAATGGTTTTCAAATACATATGCACTAGATTAAAGTATATGAAACGCTGGATTCTGAGGATGACTTCTCATTTCTCTCTGTAATTTCTGCTTCTTTTGACCATAATAAGCCTTTATATTTTACAAAATGCTGACCTCCTTATAACATTATTGCATATAATATTTTCCATTCCACATTTTAACAACACCCAGTTGTCATAAAGTGAGTACATACCTAAGTAATAGCTTTAACTCTCTTCTAGTCTATAGAATTTCTTAGAAAATATTGAAATGAGACTTTATCTTTAAGTTGCACATATTATATATTTTCTTGAATTTCAATTCCCATAAATCATTTTTGTGTTTCCTCTCATAACAAAAAAAATCTGAAGTCTTTGAGATTTGACCTTTGACTTTAGTATCGTGTGTGCCATCATTAGTATTGAAATTACTTCTTTCAAAAGATAATATAATAATAATATAACCCTAGTTTACAAATCAATATTTGGGTCCTGCATCCAACATTGTTGTGAAAATCAAATGCTTCCGACTATTGAAAACATCCTCTCCTCTCAGAAACCTCATTAAATCCTTACCCTGTAAGCTTGTACACGGCGATCTCTCTTCTTCACAAATCGCACCAAGGCCTAAATATAAAACAAACCTTTCCATTTAATTTACTTAACAAGTTGTAAGAAATTCATTTATGCTATTTCAAAAGATGGGTAAATCATGAATTCATGATAGCAAACCACTATACATAACAGAGACCAGGGCAGACAGACAGACAGACTACAGACAATTTCACCAAAACAAGTACGCAGGAAATGTAAGAACCTTCTTGTAATACACGTATCAACACTTCACCGCAAGTTACGTCTCTCTGCGGGGTCAGGCAAAGGTCAATCAGTAAAAAACCATGTTTTCCTTCTTTACCTTACCGAATGTAAGACATTATTAGTGTGAATTTTAGCTAATTATCAAGCTTTCAAATAAATCAATAGGGCATTATCACAGTTGATTGCAATTGATGGAAAAATAACAAATGTCAAAGCTACAGATAAGAAAATTACAAAGGCCAACGTAATGAAATATGATTTTTAACCGGGAGATGATGGATAAGGGACGATGTGTTGATACCTGTATGAAGTTTATTAAAAAATATCCATTTTTCAAAATCCAACATAGAGCAGTGACAAAATAAGGTTAACCAAAATATCACGATCTTTCCTACCCTGACTTCCTCATTTCGTTCTTTGCGAGCAGCATCTCGTAGCTTTTTATTCTCAGCCTCCATGATTCTGCGGACCCTGCGATCCGGTGCTTCCCGAGTGTCATACTTTTCTGCCCAGACATAAGACTTTGCTGTGAAATAGTTTTCCCAATAATCATAAAATGGTTTTACCACCTGAAACAAACCAGAGTCAGTAACATTACAAGGCTAATTCAGGGGATGTCACTCTCACTGAGGATTAAAACAGTCAGTCACATTACAAGGCTAATTCAGGGGATGTCACTCTCACTGAGGATTAAAATAGTCAGTAACATTACAAGGCTAATTCAGGGGATGTCACTCTCACTGAGGATTAAAATAGTCAGTCACATTACAAGGCTAATTCAGGGGATGTCACTCTCACTGAGGATTAAAATAGTCAGTAACATTACAAGGTTAATTCAGGGGATGTCACTCTCACTGAGGATTAAAATAGTCAGTCACATTACAAGGCTAATTCAGGGGATGTCACTCTCACTGAGGATTAAAATAGTCAATAACATTACAAGGCTAATTCAGGGGATGTCACTCTCACTGAGGATTAAAATAGTCAATAACATTACAAGGCTAATTCAGGGGATGTCAATCTCACTGAGGATTAAAATAGTCAGTCACATTACAAGGCTAATTCAGGGGATGTCACTCTCACTGAGGATTAAAACAGTCAGTAACATTACAAGGCTAATTCAGGGGATGTCACTCTCACTGAGGATTAAAATAGTCAGTAACATTACAAGGCTAATTCAGGGGATGTC
Source organism: Ostrea edulis (assembly GCF_947568905.1). NCBI lineage: Eukaryota > Metazoa > Mollusca > Bivalvia > Ostreida > Ostreidae > Ostrea > Ostrea edulis. The sequence goes on from NC_079167.1 coordinate 71,463,282, forward strand.
ACTCTCACTGAGGATTAAAATAGTCAGTCACATTACAAGGCTAATTCAGGGGATGTCACTCTCACTGAGGATTAAAATAGTCAGTAACATTACAAGGCTAATTCAGGGGATGTCACTCTCACTGAGGATTAAAATAGTCAGTCACATTACAAGGCTAATTCAGGGGATGTCACTCTCACTGAGGATTAAAATAGTCAGTCACATTACAAGGCTAATTCAGGGGATGTCACTCTCACTGAGGATTAAAATAGTCAGTCACATTACAAGGCTAATTCAGGGGATGTCACTCTCACTGAGGATTAAAATAGTCAGTAACATTACAAGGCTAATTCAGGGGATGTCACTCTCACTGAGGATTAAAATAGTCAGTCACATGGTACATAATTATCATATAGCAATAAGTGCACAGTACCGTATCATAAGGACTGTCACTTAATACATAATAACAGAATGACAATAATCACTGTACCGTGTCATAAGGACTGTCACTTAATACATAATAACAGAATGACAATAATCACTGTACCGTGTCATAAGGACTGTCACTTACATAATAACAATAAATGCACTGTACCGTGTCTTAAGGACTGTCACTTACATAATAACAGAATGACAATACGAGCACTGTACCGTGTCATAAGGACTGTCACTTACATAATAACAATAAGTGCACTGTACCGTGTCTTAAGGACTGTCACTTACATAATAACAGAATGACAATACGAGCACTGTACCGTGTCGTAAGGACTGTCACTTACATAATAACAATAAGTGCACTGTACCGTGTCGTAAGGACTGTCACTTACATAATAACAATAAGTGCACTGTAATGTGTCGTAAGGACTGTCACTTACATAATAACAATAAGTGCACTGTAATGTGTCGTAAGGACTGTCACTTACATAATAACAGAATGACAATACGAGCACTGTACCGTATCGTAAGGACTGTCACTTTTCCCGAATCCTGGAATTTCCTGGCTATTTTCCCTGTCTTCTATAAACTCATAATCCTCCTCTGCCAGCAATTCAAACACAACCCGGTAGACGGCATAGAATCCCTGTAACCAATGAACAGAAACATAACTACAGTAATCTGTATCTACCACAGTTAGTGCAGGTGTGTGTGTTTACAGCAAAATCACGTATAGACTCCAGCCTCACCATCAGAATTAAATTAATAAAGTATACTTTAATTCACCAGACAGGTAATTTGTGCTTCTTCAGAATGAACATTATCAAGTAATTTGTTATGAGCCAAGCTTCACTGTACATGTAAAACTAGTTACAGAAAAAGTGACGACAAGAAATTCCACGATTTGTACGATATTTATCACTATTGCTGTGATAACTCACTGTATAGACAGAGATTGCAAAATTTGTTTAATATATCAAACGACTGCTCATACACTTATAATGCAAATGTTGTTGAGTTGTAATGGGCCTTTAACAAGTTCGATTAAAGCCACATTCTCTAAGATGACCACAAAAGTGAAGATTCACATCATAACTACATCACAGTTGTTGTAATGAGGGTTTTAAGATGCAGTTAGAAACATGTCACCCACCTCACTGTCATCAGCATACCCAGCGTAACAGGAAGAGTTGAAGTACTGGAAAACGTCCAAACTCTCGTCCTCGTACTTATCGCCGTGACCCATTCCTGTCAATCATGTTCTCATTAGATTTCTTCATGAATAATGTATGACATTGTTTCCCTTTAAATTTTGTCACCAAAAATTGAATTCAATGAAAATTGCTCTAAATTATATATTTCAGTAATAACACCAGTATTTTATTACTTCACACACCATTTACACATGAATATGTAATTTTGGTAATTAAATAATTATTGTCTTGCAAGACAATAATTCTTCCTTATATATTTCTTTACATTAAAAGCAGTTGTCTAACGTAGTTTTATTAAGTTTAATATCTTGCTTTTGTAAAAAATAAATGTGTTTATTAGTCATTAATATACATTCTTATGCCAATGAGAGATTTTGAGAAAAAACTGATTGCCATCACTTTCACAGCTAATGCCCCTTTACGTGGAAGGTGTTACAATACAATGTCTAGTATCTACTAATACACTCACCCCCTCGGAGAATCTGCTCTCTGTGTTTGTCGTACCATGCCCTCTCCTGAGAGTCACTCAGAACTTCATATGACTGCTGCACTGCTCGAAACTGTTTTGTGCATTCTTCCATATTGTCTGGGTTTTTATCTGAGAGGAAAACAGAAATTTTAATGCCAGGCTCCAAACTATTAAAATTATCTTTATTTCCCCCCTAAATATACATACTGTCCGTTTGCCATGGTCTGAGGTCGTCATGGTCTCTGTCTGTCCTAGTCTCTGTCTGTCTGGGTCTCTAGTTGACTGTCTGTCTAGGTCTCTGTCTGTCTGTCTCTCTGTCCGTCTGTCCTAGTCTTTGTCTGTCTGTCTTGTTTTATGACCTGGTCTTCATCAGTCTATTTGTCTGCCCCGGTACGGTCTGTCTACGCTGGTCTCTCTCTGTCCTGGTCTCTGTCTGTTCTAGTCTTTGTCAGTTTGTCTGTCTTTCCTGGTCCATCTGTCTTGGTTCCTGTCCTGGTCTTTGTCAGTCTATTTTTATGTCTTGGTCTTTGTCAGTCTATTTTTGTGTCCTGGTCTTTGTCAGTCTATTTTTGTGTCTTGGTCTTTGTCAGTCTATTTTTGTGTCTTGGTCTTTGTCAGTCTATTTTCTGTCTTGGTCTTTGTCAGTCTATTTTTGTGTCCTGGTCTTTGTCAGTCTATTTTCTGTCTTGGTCTTTGTCAGTCTATTTTCTGTCTTGGTCTTTGTCAGTCTATTTTTGTGTCCTGGTCTTTGTCAGTCTATTTTTATGTCTTGGTCTTTGTCAGTCTATTTTTGTGTCTTGGTCTTTGTCAGTCTACTTTCTGTCTTGGTCTTTGTCAGTCTATTTTTGTGTCTTGGTCTTTGTCAGTCTATGTTTGTGTCTTGGTCTTTGTCAGTCTATTTTTGTGTCTTGGTCTTTGTCAGTCTATTTCTTTGTCCTGGTCTTTGTCAGTCTATTTCTTTGTCCTGGTCTTTGTCAGTCTATTTTTGTGTCTTGGTCTTTGTCAGTCTATTTTTGTGTCTTGGTCTTTGTCAGTCTAATGTTTGTGTCTTGGTCTTTGTCAGTCTAATGTTTGTGTCTTGGTCTTTGTCAGTCTATGTTTGTGTCTTGGTCTTTGTCAGTCTATTTTTGTGTCTTGGTCTTTGTCAGTCTATTTTTGTGTCTTGGTCTTTGTCAGTCTAATGTTTGTGTCTTGGTCTTTGTCAGTCTAATGTTTGTGTCTTGGTCTTTGTCAGTCTATTTTTGTGTCTTGGTCTTTGTCAGTCTATTTTTATGTCTTGGTCTTTGTCAGTCTATTTCTTTGTACTGGTCTTTGTCAGTCTATTTCTTTGTCCTGGTCTTTGTCAGTCTATTTTTGTGTCTTGGTCTTTGTCAGTCTATTTTTGTGTCTTGGTCTTTGTCAGTCTAATGTTTGTGTCTTGGTCTTTGTCAGTCTATTTTTGTGTCTTGGTCTTTGTCAGTCTATTTTCTGTCTTGGTCTTTGTCAGTCTATTTTTGTGTCCTGGTCTTTGTCAGTCTATTTTTGTGTCTTGGTCTTTGTCAGTCTATTTTTGTGTCTTGGTCTTTGTCAGTCTATTTCTTTGTCCTGGTCTTTGTCAGTCTATTTTTTTGTCTTGGTCTTTGTCAGTCTATTTTTGTGTCTTGGTCTTTGTCAGTCTATTTTTGTGTCTTGGTCTTTGTCAGTCTATTTCTTTGTCCTGGTCTTTGTCAGTCTATTTTTGTGTCTTGGTCTTTGTCAGTCTAATGTTTGTGTCTTGGTCTTTGTCAGTCTATTTTTGTGTCTTGGTCTTTGTCAGTCTATTTTTGTGTCCTGGTCTTTGTCAGTCTATTTTTATGTCTTGGTCTTTGTCAGTCTATTTTTGTGTCTTGGTCTTTGTCAGTCTATTTTCTGTCTTGGTCTTTGTCAGTCTATTTTTGTGTCTTGGTCTTTGTCAGTCTATGTTTGTGTCTTGGTCTTTGTCAGTCTATTTTTGTGTCTTGGTCTTTGTCAGTCTATTTCTTTGTCCTGGTCTTTGTCAGTCTATTTCTTTGTCCTGGTCTTTGTCAGTCTATTTTTGTGTCTTGGTCTTTGTCAGTCTATTTTTGTGTCTTGGTCTTTGTCAGTCTAATGTTTGTGTCTTGGTCTTTGTCAGTCTATGTTTGTGTCTTGGTCTTTGTCAGTCTATTTTTGTGTCTTGGTCTTTGTCAGTCTATTTTTGTGTCTTGGTCTTTGTCAGTCTAATGTTTGTGTTTTGGTCTTTGTCAGTCTAATGTTTGTGTCTTGGTCTTTGTCAGTCTATTTTTGTGTCTTGGTCTTTGTCAGTCTATTTTTATGTCTTGGTCTTTGTCAGTCTATTTCTTTGTACTGGTCTTTGTCAGTCTATTTCTTTGTCCTGGTCTTTGTCAGTCTATTTTTGTGTCTTGGTCTTTGTCAGTCTATTTTTGTGTCTTGGTCTTTGTCAGTCTATTTTTGTGTCTTGGTCTTTGTCAGTCTAATGTTTGTGTCTTGGTCTTTGTCAGTCTAATGTTTGTGTCTTGGTCTTTGTCAGTCTATTTTTGTGTCTTGGTCTTTGTCAGTCTATTTTCTGTCTTGGTCTTTGTCAGTCTATTTTTGTGTCCTGGTCTTTGTCAGTCTATTTTTGTGTCTTGGTCTTTGTCAGTCTATTTTTGTGTCTTGGTCTTTGTCAGTCTATTTCTTTGTCCTGGTCTTTGTCAGTCTATTTTTTTGTCTTGGTCTTTGTCAGTCTATTTTTGTGTCTTGGTCTTTGTCAGTCTATTTTTGTGTCTTGGTCTTTGTCAGTCTATTTTTGTGTCTTGGTCTTTGTCAGTCTATTTTTGTGTCTTGGTCTTTGTCTGTCTAATGTTTGTGTCTTGGTCTTTGTCAGTCTAATGTTTGTGTCTTGGTCTTTGTCAGTCTATGTTTGTGTCTTGGTCTTTGTCAGTCTATTTTTGTGTCTTGGTCTTTGTCATTCTATTTTTGTGTCTTGGTGTTTGTCAATCTATGTTTGTGTCTTGGTCTTTGTCAGTCTATTTTTGTGTCTTGGTCTTTGTCAGTCTATTTCTTTGTCCTGGTTACTGTCTGTCTATCCTGTTTTAGTCTGCCAGTGGTCAAATGGGACCCCCAATAACACTAAGTAAGTTTAAGCTTATCGCAGGTGAATTCCTCACAATTCATTGTTTCATGAAGCATTACCTGGATGCCATTTCAGAGCAAGTTTTTTGTAGGCTTTCTTCAGTTCATCATTTGTTGCATTCCTCTCCACACCAAGGACTTCATAATGGCATCGCATTGTCCCTGCCATCTAAAATATTGATTCAGAAAATGTTTTATGGAAGTTTAATATCAATAGATTTCCAATAATTTGTAACATGTAATTACTGCATTTACTAATTTTGTTGATGCTGATCAAAACTCCTAAAGAAAAGTCTAGTCAAAGGTTTAAAAACCCTACGTACAGTCTACAACAAATCCTGGGAGTCTGATGCCCAGGGCCTGATAAAGCTGATGCCCAGGGCCTGATAAAGCTGAAGCCTAGGGCCTGGTTAAGTTAGAAGTAGGCACATACTTGCATACTCACAAGCCCAAGACAGCACATAAAATTTTGTGCATCATACAATGTATGCCACTTTAGAAATTCATACAGTAGATTGACACATTACACAAATAAACTTTTGTACAATGTAACTCCTTTTGATTGAACTTGTGATAAAAAGTAATGTTTACAATCTTTCTCTCACTCTCACCAGAGGGTGCTTTACACAAGCTTCACCTGTAAGTTAAGTTTAGACTCACAATTGTGAAATTTTTGCTTATTTTCCAGTTATGAAAGAGTCCTTTTATTGGCCCCAGTTAATGGAGATTTTGACTATGGATTACTCCATTTACCTGATCAAGATATAGGGCTCACGGTGGGCATGACCGGTCAACAGAGGATGCTTACTCCTCCTAGGAACCTAATCCCACCTCTGATATGTCTAGGGGTCCAAGTTTGCCCATATATTAATTTTGTATTCCTTATAGTTGTTGTGAGATTGATCACTGTTCATTACCTTCACCTTTTTATTATCCTTTCTGTACTCTAATGCTACATGAATGGAAGAGAACGGAAATTATAATGCATCCCTGTGGTCAACTCTAGCCTGCTTGTCTAAGACCACAACTTAAACACTTCGTCACAAAGTCTGTGGGAATCACAGTTTATCTGTAAAGGTCTACAATGCAAACAACAACCATTGAGACTTACTCGCAAAGCTCAGTGGTTGTTTATACTGTAGACCTGCCGATTCCTGTACACAGGTCCAGTCCAAAGACTATTTCTACCTACGTAGCTATTAATAGCTACCTAGGTATTTATACCTACTTAAAGTAGCTACTTCTACCTACTTTTACTCGTTTTTAAAAATATAAATAAATAATAATTTTGGCGCATCTTTTAAACAGGTCAGTTGTTTTATTTATCATGTTGTGGATGTGCACGGCAAAATTCAGAGCGTAAATTTGAAGACTTTACGAGGGTGGAGAATGTAGAGGAAATACATGAAAAATCGCTCCAAAAACCTTTAATGTAAAAATGCTTGAAGGTAAACTTTAAAATTAATACAGATTTGTAAGATATTCTAAACTTCTTATCACATAGCTTTGATCCTAAGCTCCTAGAAAATGGAACTGGGTGTTACTGATGCAAATTTGAAAGGTTAGAAAGTGATCATTTTATGTCCAATATTTTTGTGGTATTCATCGTCAGTGTAAGTGAATCAAGAAATTTGGTACACACCATATTGCGCCGTTCCTGCGTTTGGCCATGAAATGCAAGTAAAGGAAAAAGTAGGTAAAAATAGCTACCTGGAGTAGGTTTAAATATCTATGTAGCTATAAGTAGCTACATATGTAGAAATAGTCTTTGGACTGGACCTGGTACATACAGTAGCTGCAGTAGTGGGGAAACTGAAGTCATCTAGATTACCTCACCTACCATTCGTCCGGAAAATGATGTCTAAAAACTGTAAAGCAATGGGCTGTTGTATCACTTTCCACTGTATATCTAAATCAAATTTAGGTGTGTCATAAAAGATGTATCGTATAGTTTCTAAGTTATGATTTCCCACAGCCGTGTAATAAATATCGTATCCGGTTTAACGATTTTAGACAATTCGTTCCAAATCACTTCGCATTCGTGTAACGTCACTCCGTGCACTGGATTTCAAAAATATATTGTACAGTATGTGCATCTGCGTCTGTTGTCATTATATTTAATTAATTTGGAAATCATATCTGGATGAAATACAATTTAAAAATCTATGGAAAACAGAAACCTTTTTCTAGTAATAATTTTGCTCAAACTGAAAATTTCGCGTAAATTGATCCCAGCACTTCGTTTTCTTCATTGTTTTAGAAAACAGAAAACCTCAACTTAAATTCAATAACATAGGTGAAAAGACAACTTTATGAAAAACGGGATGATTTCGGCTTCTCCATCGTCAACTTCTCATATTTCCATTATCACCTGCATCATATCATGGTGTGTACATATCTCAGCTGATTCGATACGCAAGAGTTTGTTCTGCTTATGACCAGTTTTTAAATCGAGGCAGCCTACTGACAAACAGGTTGGTGGTGCAGGGGTTTCAACAGCCTCGTTTAAAGAGTCAACATTTCACAAAATCAATGGTCATGATAATGATCTTCTTTGCCAATACAACCTACAATGTACCATTGGATCAAATGCTGCATGGCGTCTTTCATACCGATTGAACATTACGCCGTTCTTCGCAAACCGGTTTTGACTACGGACCTGTTGAACTCCGGTCCACTCTGTTAATTCTCCCTCTTCAATCACAGCACGCTTGAACCCGTCATATAGCTCTGATGATGTTGACCATCTTCTTTGGCCCCTACTAGGATTCTAATGCTCTCTCGTCGTCTCTCATTGCAAATACAGTCTGGTGATTCATTCATGTCTCCGCAAGGTGAATATCTGATCGCATATTCCTCTTGTCAGTGCAGATGCTGATCCTGCTTGTTCCTTCCTTAGTGCCTCTTCATTCTGTCTATCGTTATTCTCCAAAACACCAGGTACTCAACACTGATAACAGCGTCACTCGTCTTTAGATGTTACTGCCTCCCATGAATGAAAATGAAGATAATGAACAGTGATTAATCTCATAACTCATATAAAGAATACAAAATTAAAAGTAAGGCAAACACAGACCCCTGGACATACCGGAGGGGATCGGGTGTCTTGGAGGAGTAAGCATTCCCTGTCGACCGCTCGCATCCCCCGTGGACCCTATCTCTTGATCAGATAAACGGAGTAACCCGTGGTCAAAATCAGTGTGTAAAGAACAGCATAACAATCGGTATGAAACTCGTCATACAGCAAATGGTCCAATGACAGGTTGTATTGGTAAATTAGATTGTTATACATACTTCAACGAGACTGTTGAAACCCCTGTTGTATCAACTTATTTGCCAGCAGTCCACCTCGATTTTAAAACTGATCACACGCAGAATATGCTTCTTGCGTATCGAATCAGTTGTGAGACATAAACACCATATGCTGGTGATAATGGAATATTGCTACATAAAATTTTTAATATTAAGTATGGGAAGTTGACGATGGAGAAGCTGATGTCATCCCGATTGTCATAAAGTTAAGTTGTTGGTTTCCCGTTAACACCTATGTTCAAATAAATATCCAAGTACGAAGCACTCTATAATATTCATAATTAGTCCCTTTTCCACTTTTTTTGGACTCCAAATAATGTTTAACAGGTGTGTGAGCCTCCTACTTCCATATGAAAGGTGAAGATAACGAACAGTGATCAATCTCATAACTCCTATAAGCAATATATAATACATGGTTGGGTGAATACGGACCCCTGGACACACCAGAGGTGGGAACAGGTGCCTAGGAGGATTAAGCATCCCCTGTCGACCGGTCACACTCGCCGTGCGCCCTATATCTTGATCAGGTAAACGGAGCTATCCGTAGTCAAAACCAGTGTGCCAAGAACGGCCTAACAATCGGCATGAAACACGCCAGACAGCATTTGGCCCAATGATAGGATGTATTGGCAAACTAGATCGTTATCCACTTTTAGCAGGTCTCCATTCACACTGTCTATTTCGTGTGCCTTACCCCTTTTCACATTTTGCAGCACTATCACCACATCCTGTTGACTAACCTGGTCGCATTCTATTTCCCCCCACTTCTTCCATCATCTCCATCTCTTCGTCTGCTGTGGCTCTCTCTTGTTGAGCTTTCCTTTAAATTTATCTACCATCCTCTCTGTCCTCATTTGTATTTCTGATCACTCTCCTGGCTGTCTCTTCCCTCCTGCCAGTACCCTGGTCAAGTCGTAACGCTCTTCCGTCCTTTCATTCTCAGTTGCTCTTTCTGCTTTCTCTGTCTGATCTTCCGTCCACTTTCTCTTGTCGTTTCTCACACTCCTCTTCATCCCTGTCTTTATCTCTGTACTCCTGCCTTAACCTCTCTCTCTCTCTCTCTCTCTCTCTCTCTCTCTCTCTCTCTCTCTCTCTCTCTCTCTCACCTCGTCCTAGCTATCTTCACTTTCATCAATCTTTGTGCTTCTACTTTCTTCCAAGTATTCTCTCCTATCCATGGTTGGTTCTACTTTCTGGTCTGATCAATCGCCTTCCCTATTGCCTCTACATATATACACACTTTGCACGGCTTCGCTCTCATCGTCTAATTCCTCTAGCTCCATTAGTGCTTGGAACTTGTTGCTTCACCTCCATTCCATACTTCTCCCAGACCCCCGGTCTCTCCAGTTTCTGGAGATCTCTTCAGCGTTGGTCTCATTTTTATCCTCACTAAGCTGTGGTCACTGTCTGCATCAGCACCCTTTCATTGTCCAACACTGACCTCATTTGTCCAGATACCAGGTTCGTTGTTCTCCCATCTTGTGATGTCCATGTTTTCTTGTGGACCGCTTTGTGCAGAAATATAATATATGTGATTACCATCCCATTTGTAGTGCCAGACTAGCACAGCTTCTCACTATTATCATTGGATGAGACTGCAAAAACCGAGGCCCCGTGTCACAGCAGGTATGGCACAATAAAGATCCCTCCCTGCTCAAAGGCCGTACAAGCGTATGAGCTCTATAGTGTAGTAATTAGGGTTATACGGACAGTGGGGTAACTACCATTACCGAAATACCCGTGATTTACCGAAATACCCACCCACCCCGAAAACACTGAAATACCCCCCTAACCTCCCGATTTTTTCATTTCATATTATTGTGATTTAAATACTTGTATGAGAAGTTTTTTTTTTAATAAAACCAAGTATTTAATAATTTATATTATTTTTCTTGAATATTTCACACCGGAAACGGCTTGAGACAAGAACAGTAACTCCCGTATGAAAGATGAAGATCAATCTCATAACTCCTAAAATCAATACAAAATACATAGTTGGACAAACACGGACCCCTGGACACACCAGAGGTTAGATAGAATGTTCTATCGCTAAAACGATAATGTCCTACGGACCCGATTTAACGATAGAATGCGTCCTATATACCTGCAATGTAGCAAAATGAAAATTGCACAGTGCATGTTTCGGTAAAATTATGTAACACATCACTCATATGCATTTGGAAAGTTATCTTAACGACCCACTTGGGCCGTTCTTATTTGCAAATTAGGTAAGCGTTCGTTTTTGGAAAACAGCATGCAGCAGGGTGTTCCGATGGCAGTTTCCGGTAAAATGGCAGTCAGTTCGAATCGAGAAAAGTGACATTTCAAAGTGTTGAGTTTACAATATTATTATACGATTTTTTACAGTGTTAAGGACTTACAAATTACCAATGAGGTTAGTTGTATATAAATTTAACTTTAAATGTACGCGTTTATTCTTTGATAAGTTTAAAATCGTTTTGGAGCGATTCCGCAATTTTCTGCTACATTACGGGTATATGGGAGGTATTCTAACTGTGGTGAGGGCCTGTCCCGAGACACAGTTAGATTATTCTAACTAACCAGAGGTGGGATCAGGTGCCTAGGAGGAGTAAGCATCCCCTGTCGACCGATCACACCCGCCGTGAGCCCGAAATCCTGATCAGGTAAACGGAGTTATCCGTAGTCAAAATCAGTTTGCCAAGAACGGCCTAACAATCGATATAAAACACGTCAGACAGCATTTGACCCAATGATAGGTTGTATTGACGAACTAGATCGTTATAACGACCATAGAATTTGCGAAATGCTGACTTCAATCGAGACTGTTGAAACCCCTATACCATCAACTTGTTTGTCAGTAGCCTGCCTCGATTTAAAAACTGACGATACGCAGAACAAGCTCTTGCGTATCGAATCATTTGAGAGATATAAACACCATATGCAGGCAGGGCCGTAAATTAACCTTCAATTTGGAGGAGGCAGGAATTTAGGCTGGGGTCTGGGGGCCGCCCAGGCCCCCAGACGCTGAGCACATTTTGTGCACACTGAACACGTTTCGTGCAAAATCCTTGATTCTAGGGCCTTCTAAGATGTTATTTGACTAACTCATTCTAAAAGAAAGATTTGGAATGCTTTTTAAGGGAGGTATCATGTTCTTAGTTATTGGAAACAACATAAATTCTAATGAACTTTAAATTTTAATTGTTTTTTGGCTCAAAAGTTGGAGGAGGCAGCTGCCTCCTCCGCCTCCATGTAATTTACGGCCCTGGCAGGTGATAATGGAATATTGCTACATGATTGATAGTATCTTGTTTAACGTCTCGCTCGAGAATTTTTCACTCATATGGATACGTCACCAAGATCGGTGAAGGGCTTCAAATTTAGGCCTATGCTCGTCGCTATAGCCATTGAGCAGTGAGGGTTCTTTAGCGTGCTGTGACACGGGTCATCCGTTTTTAAGGTCATCTCCGAGGACTTGTGACATTCACACCTGATGCCGAGCGTTTGGTGATGGAACTGTCACTGCCTGTTTTAACGACTTCGGTCTGTCGCGTTAACCTCTTGGCTACCGCGGCGGTATATGGGAAGTTGACGATTTAGAAGCTGAAATCGTCCCGTTTGTCATACAGTTGAGTTGTCAGTTTGCCGTTAATGTCTACTATCAATAAAATACCTAAGTATGAAGCAGAAGTGGACGACTCTGTGGTGTCTTTTATTTCGAGCTCACGGGGATAAATCGAATCGACATATGAATGAAATTCATTATTGTTAATAGACAAAACGTCGTCGATATGTCTAAATGTCGACTTGAAGGCCACAGCAAGAGATTTTTTCTTCTCATATAGAAGTTTTTGAATAAATTCTGCTTCATATGAATATAGAAACAGATCAGCTAACAAAGGAGCACAATTCGTGCCCATGGGAATTCCAAGAGACTGTTGGAAGACCTGATCACCAAAGACCACGAAGAAAATTGTATATCATAAAGAATATAACTGATGATCCGATAATGGCAAAGACCATTATTACTATCTCGATATTTTTTGCTATTAATCTTTTGATGAATTATATAAATTATAATAATTTTAATCCATAATTTTCAAGCTTAGTTTTAAGCTACACAAAAACGAGAGATGTGCTTGAGACTAAGCTTTGAGTTGTGCAGCGGTCACGGGGGATACTCTGAATATGTATCCATTCGCTGCATTTACAACATGAAGACAATTTTTTTTTTTTTGCACTGGATGCAGGGAAATGACCCAGCATCCTTACTTGTGACATTTTCACAATAATAAATATTGTGAAGTACATTGTTCATTTTCTCATCAAATCACCCCTTTAATCTTTAATTGTGATAATAAAATTAGTTTGATCCAAGCAGATGATATTGCTTTCTTTATCTTTAACGAGGAGGAGAAAATTATCTGCTCAGTTTTTCTTGCGGGTAGAGAACACTACATTTGATTTAATGAGTGTGTTATTCCCAATATCAAACACCTAAATAAGCTTTCAAATAATTATAATGAGAAAATGTCCAATCATTGACTGTTCACCCAAAAAGGAAATAAATAAATGAATATTTGTACAAGTATGTTTGTATATGGTGATATTTTATCGACCTTTCTGATCATTAACGAGAGTTACTGTTCTTGTCATAAGCCGTTTCCGGTATGAAATATATAAGAAAATTCCATAAATTATTAAATACTTGGTTTTCAAAAAATACTTTTTATACAAGTATTTAAATCACAATAACATAAAGTGAAAAAATTGGTCATTGGGGGTCCGAAACCAGCCCCCTAAATCCGCCACAGCGAAGACCGACTATTATGTTTCCATTTTCGTTATATGATTTTATGTACGTATCGTATGTTATTCTTTAAATATGCCATGAATTTACACGTTGAAAAAGTGCAACATTAGTTAGATGTTTTCATAGACGTAAAGCACGTCTAAATGATGTTTTGTAAAATGGCTCTTCCCGCCATCAGTAGATAAGGGAAACAACTCCATCCAGCATCTCGTGACGTAAAACCACTTCCCCTTCGCTATGGCGGACTGGATGTACAGAGAATCAGAGTTCAGTTTAACCGTGTTCTGAACGTAAATTTGAACAGGTATGGATAGTAATTTAGTTGTATCATTATTCTTCTCTAAGTTGTGTTTTATGAAGGTTGTACGTGTCGTTTACTGTTTGCTACCGACAGAAATTTACGGAAGCAATTCGGCATCCTCAGTTCAGCTCGGTAGTCTGGAACAGGGAAGTGCTTTTAGTTGTCGTTTTCTTCCTCATTGCCATGCACTTAAAATGGGTTTCATTAATGCTCATTTCCCATCATTTAAAAATATGGAGCTTCAGTCAGCAAGTTTTGCACAAATTAATTTCAATTAAATAATCGTTTACAAAATAAAAAAATGCCCAAACCCGACTTTCCTCTGCTTTTTACAAGTTGATGCATGCTGGACATCCACTCAATAAATTCAGCGAACATGGGTTTCACCCCAAGGCTAAAGGACATTTCCAGCAGACAATATTTATCACATTTCTTATTTAAAAAAGTAAAACAAAAATGCTACCGCGATGAGGCAATGAATGAAAATATATATACATTTATTGATATATAGCAGAACATTTTCAATATTAGAATTTAAAAGTCATTTATTTTTAAAATCATATCCATCCGCAGATAGTAAAGATCATACTTATATGAACAACTGTTGTTATTCTTTCTGACGACAGTAGACATGATTTCTCTGATATCTATAAGCATAATAGACAGAAACAAGGGGATAGGACAGACTGCATATGTATAACCCCCTCGTTCCTACAGAAATTAATATGATATACATTTGTTTTAGTCAGTCCGATCGGACTGGTTAATTTTCTAAAGCATCATTTTGGAAAGTATACTTATGAAATTCTGTGTACACACATTTGGCTTGCTTCGATCTGTAGATATCAGATGAATCTGATTCGTAAATATGAAATCCCACATTTAAGTGTTACAATATTGTCTGAGGCATATTGAGTTTAATTTCATTTTAATAACATCAACAAAATATGTTTAATTATTTCTAGAAAACTGTTGGACTGGTAATTTTTTCTTCGGACTGGTTGAAATTATACCCCATCAGTCTGACTGGACTGGTGACATAAAAAGTTAGCTTCAAGCCCTGTTATGCAGTTTTTCCTTATGCGAACAGGTATGTCTACGTATGACGTCGGTAAAATTTTGGAAGGGACCTATTATACTACACAAATAGCCTGAAATAGGTTAAAAAAAAAATTAATATTTATTGAAAAGGTTTCCACAACTTTTACATGTTAAAAACTTAAAATGCACCATGCGGTTATGTGTTGTAATAAATCATCAGGAAAGAGATGTCTCCTCATAAGAAAAAGGGTTCGAAGAGAAAAGAAAAAATTGAAAATGTATTTCCTTGTGGCTTCTCCTATCCAAAACAATGTTAACATAATTTTCATGAAAAAAGGATGTGTTTATGGTTGCAATCATGGCAGCTGTATCGTGAATATTCTTCAGGAAAAAGGATGACATATTTTGCAGAACTGATTCTTGATTTTCCCCAAAATTTTGTTTTTCACTTTTAATGATCAAAATCTACTGTCTAAGGTATCTAAAAGGTCTAATAAAAAAAAATTAAGGTTAATATATATATTATGACAGAAGCGCATCATAGAGAATTTATTTGTTAGAAAATATATGGTAATTAATCTAAATTTAAGATATATAGCACATATTCTCAAGTATTCTTTTGTAGGTAAAATGTGCGATTTGAAAATTAGATTTCTGTCTGAGCAAAATTAGGATGCTTAAAATTACAAAATTAACATTTCACTAGTTTGTTTGTAAATGGAAACAAAGTTCAAGTCCTTATCCTTGTATCAAGAAGGTCCAAATTTTGGTTTTCAAATGAGTTACATTTTTAATGTTGAACATCATAAATGAAAATTTGTTGTTTTCAAAAAAATGTGAACCAGTCCCTTTAAAGGATATTGTTTGCAATTTTTTTTATATATTTTTTTTAAACTATATTTTATTTACAAAGTGAATGGGATCGGGCAGCAGGCATAGCCTATTTAAGCCCTCTCCCTATTAATTTGCAATTATTTACACAGAAGCTGGTTATGGCCAGTATCGTAGTTGTTGAAATATATAAATCATTGTCAGACATTTGGTCTGATAGAGTTAAAGGTTCTGTCAGACTGAACAAAGTTTTGTCAGACCAGATTTATGTACCTTGCTGTATTAGCGCTAATGTAAATTTTTTTAGCCACTGTGGCTAATTGGGTCCAATTTTCATTAGCCACATTTCATTCTCATTAGCCACACTAAATTCGAGAAAAAAAGGAATTGATATGGTTCAAAGATTTTTATTTGCAAAACACACTGAAACACATACAGTTCTCATCACCATCTGAGGATTGTCAAAAAACACATGGTAAAATCATGATACACGATTTCAAAACGGAAACCTGGTCACAGTGATGTAAGCAAAAGTCACAACTTTATCAGAGTACTTTAGCAAATTTTCTAACAAAACACCATTTACTATTAGATTCTCAGCTATATTGAATAAATGCCTAATTGCATGGCTGGTATAAAGTATATAAAGTGGGCGCATTGTAATGTCATTAATACCCCCTCAATTTTCGAAAATATAATTATAACAATGATAATGTAACAGTGCATTCTCTACCTAGAGTTCCATGCGCTACTCGCACTGTACCTCTGTCAACACTCTATTTACAGAAATCTTGTAAAAGTTTCTAATATCCAACATGTTTTGGGCTAAATATTTAGTTGTATTATGAAATGCTTTTGGTGCAATTAAATTGATGCTTACTGTAAATTGCTGCTGTTTCCTGATCCTAAATTTGGAACTACTTTGTATTATGCGTATGAATGTAGGATATACACGTACGTGGTGGAGATTTAATGTAAACATGGAATCAAAAATAAGAAAGGTTGTGAAAATACCGTAAAACATGTAAAATAAGAGACAAATAGCTAAATGGTAAAAATGTACTTTAAAAAGTGACAGTGGGCTATGGAAAGAACCTGACGTATCACCTGTTGCCTGAACTCTTAAAGGGAAAGGAAACGAGAATGACTGTTTATATCATGTGATTATATTGTCACGTGATTCCAAGCGTTGACAGAGGTGTAAATGAAGCTTGCGTAACGCACAATTTGGTTAGAGAATGGAGAAAACGTAGAGATACCTCCAACCGGAAATGAATTCGAACCTAGGATTGTCCGCACACCTTATACGGACCATGGTTTGCTACATGTATACAAATTAAATCCTCTATCTGAAATGTTCGTTCCCTCTGTTCTCTAATTATCAATTATGGTGACGTTTTCATATGAGTGAAAGATTCTCGTGTGGGATGTTAAAACAATCTACAATCAATGAATTGATCACGGTCACATTTTTTTTTCAAGATCAGTAGTTGATTTGGCACATTCTGATATACCCGCCACCTTCCGTTAAATCATTCGTCAAACTCAACAGACTCCGTCACGAATGACGGAAACATCAAAATAAAAAGTCAAGATCGGAATTCGAAGTACAAAGTAGAAATGAAAGTAGAAAAATCTTGTTCGCCAAAGTGGCAAGTAAGGCATGAAATTAATTCGCCACATGCAGTTTACTTTCGCCATTGGCAAAGTGGCGATCAGCTAGTGCTTAACACAGCCTTGTATTGCATAAAAATAAAGAAGAAAACAGAACTGCACCAAATGCCTTTTCTTACAGCAATTCATCTCCCTTCCATATCCAGCCAAACACAATCATTTTTCAACCATCTTGGAACTCATGAACACCACAGAAGCCTTTTTATTTTTTAAGTGGTCCAGGTTCAACAATTTTTCTTTTCTTACCAAGTTGTTTGTTTGTCAGGAATTTCCCCCTTATATTGAGATGTCACCAGCTGTAGGTGAAATACATGTACAACAAATTTAGATCTTTGCTCTGTACTGTGACTGAAGGTTGTAGTAGTGAGGCTTCTTTAACGTGTAAATACTTGCCGCTACATGGGAGGTCATATCTGAAAGACCTGTGACTCTCGCTGCGAAATGCCGAGCATTTGACGAGGTTTGATGTGGCTATGGCACGAGCAGAACTTGAACTCAAGACCTTCCAGTTTCAAAGGGAACACTCTACCATGACCGGTCTTTTCTTATTGGGTAGATAGCCTTTCACAAATTTGATTGGCCATGTGGCCATGTTGTTTGAATGACCTTCACTAGCGCTTCCTGAACCCCGAGCTCTAAGATAATCGGATCACACCCGATATTTTCAAATGGTCATTTAGACTAACGTTTTCTAGCAAGTTATCGGTCCAAAGAATTTTTTTACCAGCCTTGCCGACAGGACCAACAGTTTTTGATAACTCTGCAGTATTCAGGCTACTTTAATAGAAAAGTGGTGTATAAAATATATTGATATATCACATGCAACACAAATACTTTATGTTCAATTACAAGGAAAAATTTAAACTTCAGCATTTCTGTTTTTATCCTCCCTTGAGTACATTGATTTGTAAGTATCATCAACTTGTAACAGTATGTTCAATACTTTGATTTGTCGTGGGGGCTTTTATTTGTGTCACAAATTGTGTGGGTTTTTTTTCGAATGGGGGGGAAGGGGGGGGGGGGTCGTATTCATAGAACTTAGATTTATTGTACCAAAACTTTAAATCTCATGGCTATAAGTATCTACCAAATATGAATGAAATTAGATCTATTTTTAAAATTGTGATATATAAACAGTAAAAAAAAAACACAACAAAACAACATTACTTTAATTTTAGCCTGCACAACTAAAATTGTTAATATCATGAACTTTTTAGATATATATTCTTTTTATGATGTCCCCTCATTTCTTTTTTCTCTCTATGAATTGTTGCTATATATTTATAAGCTTACTGATAAAAATTCGGGTTCCTGTAATTAAAGCTGCATATTGATCTGTTCAAATGTTTTCGTGCCGATACACGGTCAGTACATCAGCAGCAGCAACAAACACTGCCACACCTACGTGTTCCAAGTACAAAAAAAAACCAACTTCCATTTTCCTACTTGATATTTTAACAGCATTATAGATTACCTCGCCACAAAGACAGAAATTGTACGACCTTGTATTTCATTCAATAGGGGGCGTTTTGTACCATCACTCACAATCATGATATCAGAAAATCAATCACTTTTAGTTTTCTGATGTATCAATGATGTAAAGGGTATTCAATGCAAAATTGTTGACTACTGTATTAAATATTAAGATGTTTTGTGTTGACTCAGCAATTAAATACATGTATTTCTTCCTCATTGTAAACCTAACACATAAATGCATTTAAAGTATTGCCGTGTACAGGGTTATAGTGACTACTTATACCAGCTGATGGTGAAGAGAGGTAGGAAGTGGAGTAACTAGTAATAATGTGTGTTATCTAATATTGATTTAACCAGAACAAAGTTTAAATTGGCAAACAATGCATTTGATGTCAAAATATTGACTAAATTAATCTGGGCAGCCTGACTGTATTTCATATTTGTAAACATTGTGTTTAGTTATTTCTCCAATTACAGCAAACTTTCCTAACCCATATATAAATATTTCACTTCTCTGTAAGTATTAAATCTAGGTGGAATAATTGCATAATGATATTATACTTAGTCATTGAATCGATGTATCTACACTTTTTAGCTCATCTGAATGGAAAGCTCAAATTAATTTAGCTTTTCTGTTATGAATTTTTCTGTTTTTTTTTTTTTTTTTTTTTGAAAAACATTTCACATTTTTTACTTCTTAGGATCCTTGGGTGAAGGGGTTTCAATTTTGTTCAAATCAAGGGCCATGTCGAAGTTGAAGGGGATTAACAGATAGTGAAAAAGGGGTAGGGTGTTCTAGCTTTTAAAAAGAAGGCAGAAAAGCTGAAATAATCCAAAGGCTTATATATGCTAAAGATTTAAGTGATGGGACCACTATTGGGGGTCAAAAGTTTAACTTCGGTTGTGTATCATTCTATGGGGAAAATCAAAGAAAATCTTTTCAAGAACCAGACAAATTGATATGCAAGCATCCTCTTGTATTGTAGATTCTGATTTATTCATGCCATGACCCCTGAAACTAGGGTGATGACCCCTGAAGCTAGGGTGATGTCATAATGATCGTAGGTGTCCAAAGTTAAACATTGTTTTGTGTATTTGGAAATCCTTGGGTTTTTTTCCGGTAACATTAGAGTGTACATATTATCAAATTGATAATTAAGCATCCTCATCTAGTGCTGTTTCATATTCGCTCATTCCATAACATCCAGGGCCAGGATGGGACCATAATAGGGGGTTCAGACTTTGAACACTGGATTTAAGAGATAATTTTTCCAAAATTTTCTTCTTTCAAAAACTAGAAGGGCACAGGTTGTTATATCAATATGCAGTTATCCTCGTGTACTTTTGAGTTTTGAGGTTATTTTAGGCTTGTTGAAATTCAGATATTATAACTGCCAGATGGAAGAGGTGGGGTGAAAATAGGATTAAAAATTCTTAATACATACTAGCTGCAGATAATATGTACAAGAGTGCTTATATTGTTAATTGATGCACATTGGCAACCTCATAGAGTAGACAGATTAATTTGTTTGCTTTCTTGTCTCTTGGTGTTCAGCTTAGTGAGCAATATGACCCATTAGATTGATTGATTGTATCTTGCTTAACGTCTCTCTGGAGAATTTTTCATTCATATGGAGACGTCACCAAGACCGGTGAAGGGCTTCAAATTTAGGCCTTAGTATACTTGGCACTTACGGCCATTGAGCAGTGAGGGTTCTTTAGCGTTCATTAGATAAGTGTTTTCTTTGACAGATGGTCATTTGAATAAATGAATCAGTAAATTTTACCACTCAGTCTCTAAACAACTAAACAGAAATTGTGTACCTTCCCTTTCTTAAAAAGTAAAAAGAACAGAGGAGGGGGGTAGGCAAAATAGTACATGTATATGTAAAACTACTAAGACATTATGTCCTGTAGGTTGGGGAATTTACTAAAACAGACTGAAAAAAACCCCCTGAAATTTAGTTTTCCACTCGGTGTATATACTGGATTACTCTTTTTTTCAAAAATAGAAAGTAATGTAATACCAGAGGCAACATAATATACACTGCTGGTGAAATCCAGTAAAAACAGCACTTAGCAGTCTCTCCTTGGTAGAGGCGGGTAAGTGGTGAATATTTTTTTTATTTTGTTTCCTTGTTTTAAAGACTTGACACTCTAATTTATTTACAGCTTATCTTAAATGCCCATGTTATTTCTTTATGTCCCTATTCTAGATTTTCTTTATTCATTAGAATAAACTTTTGTTATCTGTGCGACCTGCAGCTGACATGTCCCCACCATTTTCTTGAACTTCCTTACATAATGTGTTTGTTTAAATTCCACTCAAGAACTCGTTCATACTCAACATATAATATATACTTTGTACATCAAATTGTAAACAACAGGACATCGTTCTTGATTTAACTCTTTATTTTGCTATATTTTCGTTATCATAACACTGTGTAATATGCATTTATAGTGTTCATTAAATGATAGGATCCATACTTCATGCGCTTTATTATAGATCCCAGTCTATGCGAAAGTTTTTTGGACCACACAGGACATTCGGTCCAGTGTAATCAATGAACACACAGGACCGAACCAAATTTTGTCAGTCCGAAAAACCTAATGTAAAAATGTGAAACACATGAAAATGCCATGGTCGGCCATTTTCCCAATCCGTACGTATTGAATCTTCTCACAGGTTGTTTCGACTCGTAGTCCTTATTCTTCTCTTGTTTAGGCCTAACAGTTTTTCTTTTACCCGGGATCGCTCCCACATAATACTTTAGACGGTCCATGCAGTTTTAATCACATTCATTTACGTATTTGGATTTGTGCAATATTTTTTACTTATAACAAACATTTAAATGACTCCGTGTCAAAATAGTAAAGCTCAAAACCGGACACTGAGACATCGGACATTCCGGTCCGGTGTAAAAAAAATGACACATCGGACCTGAGGCACTGCACATCGGTCAGGTCCGACGGTCTGATGTCTTTCGCATAGACTGAGATCCATGTAACGACACAGTGACTGGACTACACACGTGTGAGATGGAATTGCCAGATGTTTTCTGTCAGTGTTGTAGCATTGTTGCAAAACATTGGAGTCCACACATGCTCTCTCAAATGATGATGGAGAGAATTGACGAGAAGCACCGTTGGGTTACCAATGATGGTGTTGTAGAAATAAGACTGAATTTGTGATCAGTGTGCCATGACTTATTTACTGGTGTGGAAACCTCCTCTGATCAGGCCAAAAAAATGTGTTTATGATCACCCGACCGACTCTATATTTTTAGCCCCAACCTTAAATTTTTTTATTGGAAAATCTATAATATTTCGGAAATTTTGACTCCTTTTGGCTATTACGCCACTATAAAAAAGGCGGCATCCACCTTTGGGGGGGTGGGGGTAATTGAAAACGGCAAATATTTCATCTCTGAGCTTCAAAGAATGTTCCCTCCTGAAAGAGTCGATAAGTGTCATTGCACCATTTCAAATTCCACGGCATTTATAGATATTTTCCGCCAATATCATGACTTCAGTTTATAGAACCCATGGGAATCCGGGCTAGAATAGGTCCTCAGTACCCCTGCTTGTCGTAAGAGGTGACTAAAGGGGCGGTCCTTTTGATGAGACCGCTAAAACCGAGGCTCATTGTCACAGCAGGTACAGGGCTCGAAATTAGCGAGAAATACTCGCAAAATGTGAGTACATTTGAAATATAGCGAGTAAAAGTAGTGGACACTCGAAAATCTTAGCAAGTGGTGATTTACAAACTATGATCGTATCATATCCATTTTATACGGTGATGTGCTATTCGCTTTTCTTAAACTTGCACTCTGAATCATACAAACGCTTACATGAACGACCGATTTCAACAACCGTTTCCATCAGGATTTTTCTTTTATGATTTTTTTAAGAAACTCGGAGTCAAACAAATCGCATGATGATGAAAAATATAGACACGAGTCCTGTTCACATCTATAGGGGTGATTAAATTGAATTCAAAGTATGAGGTTTTTGTTATTCATTTATCTAAAAAAAAAAAAAAAAAATCGGAGTCTTATGTTTTACCAAGTCTTCCGGTAGTCATTTTTATCAGAATCATGAGAATGTCCTATCTAAATTAATTTATTGTCATATTGAGGTCGGGTTGTATTGATGACATGAGTGCACTGCTCACCGCGTAGACGATTATAAAAAAAAGTTCATGGGGCTCGTGATCGTACTGCTTATAAAACCATAAGTCCGGGATTCGCTTTAAAAAATCATTAGTGACAACCCTGATGTGGCATGAAATTGAAAGACTGAATCTGGACCTGTGGTAAACAGGTTGTGGATTAGAGGTGCGATAATCAAGAGACCTAAACATTGCACCATATGACTTACGTAACTTAATGTCCCGTGTCCGAACGATGCCTGTTGACTCACAAGGCTCAGTAATGATGGGGGAAAATCATTGATTTAAAAAAAAACAGGAAAAAAAGAGCACTGCTTCATTATTTTTTATTTTAGCTTGTAGGTTTTCATTTTAGCCTGTGGATTTTTAACCCACAGGCTAAACTTAGCCTGTGGTAGAAAAAGTTAATTTCAACCCCTGAGGTATGGTACAAAAATGATCCTCCCTGCTCAAAGACCGTAAACATCGACCATGGGCCTTTCTACAGCCCTTCACCAGCATTGGTGACGTCTCCATACAAGTGAAAAATTCTCGGATGAATGTATAAAGTTGTGGGGAAATTGCATGAGATAACACTCCCTGGCTGTTGTGAGGTTGTTTAAAACTGTCAAGATATACAAGTACACAAATATAGCACACACAAAAATCCGACTTATCGACCCTATTTGTTTTTCAAGCAAGTTACCATAATCGCACAGATATATTTTGGGGTCTCATACAAGTTTTTCAAAACTAAGATGTTTGTTTCTGTTTTTTTAATTTGAAATAACTAAAACAAAATTTAAACTTCAGTCCCTTCACTGACACAGTGAAGGGACTGAAGTTTAAATTTTGTTTTAGTTATTTCTAATACCCAATCTACTTTTACAAAGTTTGATTAAGAATTATTTTTAGAGATAAACATTGTCTATCAATGGCTTTGATAAGAGGGACTCTGCTAGATAATGAGATATGTCAGAACGTGATTAGTCAAACATCACTAATCTCCTAAACAGCCGAGGAAAATTACTGAATGATAGTCCGGAAGTGAATTACTGATTATAAAGTGATTATCTTAATCAACATTGAATATGCAAGGGCTTATTACGTTCTTGTCAGAATTTTTACAACCTCATACCGAATTGTGGGGTCTTTGGACAGCATAAAAACCATGTCTATTATATAGAGGTTTGTTAAGAAATGGTTTTGTACTTTTATATTCCAACGTAATAAGCAGTTTAATGTAATAAACAATTCACTTAAAAATGAGGTTCCACTGTACTGTGTCAGTTCAAACATTAACATGTTTAGCAGCTTTCTCTTTGTATATTTCCAATATGATGTTATTTGGCATTAGACTGCTATAGTCTTTTCCCACTGTTCGTGCTCATTCTCCAAGGCAATAAAATAAATGTCTAAATCATCGTCACTATCGATCTCTGGTATTAACAAAGTCAATGGAAAGTATACCTGAGTCATGACATTGTGTTCAAATTTTGTTTTAGACATAATTAAATACATGTATTATATAAAATAATTTTTTTTTTTAAATTTCAGCCACTCTCAATTTTGTAACCAGAAAGGATAAAATTTTCTTACAACTTTTTTTTTATTTTGATCTTTTTCTGCCTCCAGAACTGTCTTGGACTTCAGGCTTTAGCTGTTGTTTTCAAAAACTCACATTAATCACATTTGTCAGTCTCAACTTGAAAATTGCCACCCACTTGTTAAAGAAATGTTTTTGTTCATCTTTCTAGAGGATAACTTATGTGACTTTTTTTTTGTAGCAGTGACACAATGCTGTGAAAGCTAGCTTAATTTGCTAGAATTTTTACTCTGGCACCTCTGAGGATTTGCTCTGTTAGATTGAATTTACTGTAAAAGAGAAGAAAAAAAATTCTTGTCTTTCCCTTGTGCTACCGTGTATAGCTCCACGTTGTGGTGCTCTTATTTGGATTCAGATTTGTGTGATTTGTCTCACAACAGGAATATTCTGTGTCCATAGTCTGCAACAGGATGTGGAGAAACCTGATTTAGATGTACTTAAAATCTAACATACATCGAAAAACTACAAGTTATTAACTGAATATTACGGGAGGGAGGGGAGGAACCCACCCAAGGTCTTTGTGCGGTGAAAGAGGACTGAGTTTGCAAGTGTTGTTTTGCAGACTGTATCTGGGCCTTGCCATTTATATCCTCACTCACTCTTCCTTCCTCTACTCCTCCTTAAATTCAGCTTTAAGGATTTCTTACTTCATTATTATCAGAGATTAAAGCTATACTGAATAGCACTGGCATTTACCTGAAATATGTCTTTATTTTGGCAACATTAACAAGGTAATACTGTACTAGTGTTTTATTTTTCATTAGCAGTTCAGAATGTTCAGTCCATCATAAACTTGATAATAAGGAGACATGAGTCCATTCTCTGTATAAGGTTGAGGCTGATCAATTCTACAGAACAGCAATGGCTGAATGGATATCAGGCTATGGTCTCTACTAGACTGGTATCTTATTAGGGGATGGCAGACGCGTACACTTGTTTTCAGTTCATAGGTGGCGGTTATCCTGAAATATGAAAACCCAGCTAGTGACAAAAGGTGCTGCAGTTATGCTTTCTTTAGTTAATAATTTCAAATTATCAGTCATTATTACCATTAACCTTCAATGTCACAAAATCTAGTATTTGCACTGAAGGGGAATAAAGAGGGTTAAAAATCTTCATTTAATTAAAAAAGCATTGTGGCCTATTTGTGTGTGTGTGTGCATGGATCAGTCTCTCAATTCTGCATTTAAGATTTAGGTCATCCTGTAAGTATTATCACTGTGTTTGTCTGGCAATATAGCAAATTACGAAATTATGTACAGCAAATTACAAAAATACAACAAATTACAAAATTACTTCTATAGCAAATTACGAAAGCACAATTGGATTTTCGATTGCTTGTAGGTTATAGGAAGTGGTCTGCAAGTTATCAGTTAGATTATGAAGTTACTCAGCTATGACATGTGTCCTGCAGTTATACCTGAGCTTTATTCAAAGCTCTGAATTATCCTTTCCATGTAGGCTACATTTCTTAAAACTACTTACACAAAGTTACATGTACTGAGATTTTAAGAACTGCTTAAAATAACAGTGAGACCCCTTGAGGTAAGTAGGCATAGCTAATGAAATAGAACATGACACCATGGATGAGTTGGATAAGGAAAGGGAAGATTTGTTCCTAAACCATATATACCCAATATTTTACTCCAGAAGGTTTTTGCAATTAAATGATTATCAAAAATCTGTGGATTATATGCGAGAAAACTGGGGTTCTTCTCGTGCGGATATCTAGACACATAGGTAACATTGTTAGATAAATTTACATCTTCAATATTTTGGTGTTTGATATCTTTAGAAGTTGTAATGATAACCGTATCCTCAGGAATGCACTGCAGTTGTAAACAATTCAAGAATGGATGCTGACCTATTTGATAAATATTGTATGCCTATTTTAGTGGATGGGAATTCTGACAGAAATTGAAGTACATGTAGAATGTAAATATAAGAAATAAATTTCATTTTTAAAAATATACAAAGTATGCTGGAATGTATATTGTGTATTTTCAAAAATAAAATTGATTTCTTTAATGTACTTTATATATGTTGGGAAAACTTGAGCATAATCTATCTAACAATCTATTGGTATGATTTTGTTATGTATCATAATTATTTCTTGTCAGCATTGAGATATTCTATCATGCCTTCAACTTTGGGATTCTAGTACTAGCTAGGGTGATTTATGAGGGTTCATATGGTGAAAATGCATTATCTAATTTTTTCCCCTAAATGTTTTCCTGACTTTTGAACATCATTCTGAGTAATAATAATGATAAAGAGAGAAGCCTGACCATAAAATTGGGAAATTCATGACCCCTAGATTAGGGGGAGGGGGGTTTGGTGCTAGGGTGGGGCTATATGGCTCATTAAGGTCTCCCGGGTCACTTGTGGAATAATTTGACCGAAATTTTTAACTCTGTACCACTGCTGTGTAAAATAAAATCGGTGAAACTGATGGAGACAGAGATATATGAATCACCAAATCGTTTCCGTTTCATTCTTCTGTGTATCGGTATTGATCTGCTTAATGCATTTTGTTAATGACATTTTTTTTTTACATTGAAAGTTGGTTTTCTCAAACATACATGGGTGAAATTGTTTCATGTTTGCACAGTTGTTTGCATTTTTAAAATGATAGAAGTTTTTGCTTTAGGGAAAATAGGTTATCAACTTAATGCAAGTTAAATTCTGTTAAACTTGCACAGTTAAGGTTGAATTGTTTTTCACACTGAGAGTACAGTGATATCGATGTCATGTTTTGATCAGAAAATTTTGATTGCCGATTTGCCTACTTCTCTGAATTGAATGAATTGTATGAATTCATCAGTTTATTCGAATGATTTTAATAGAATACTTTTCATTCTTAAAATTTTATAACTCATATTTTATCCTCAATTTTCACATATTTGCATTCATATAAACAATTTCCATCACAGATGGACAGTTTCATTAATTTCCCCATTATCCACACTAATTGAACCATTGTAATGAGCACACAGTATTCAGGTGGCAATACACATCAGTTTCAATTCAAATTGTACATATAGATAGCTAATGAAGGAAAATAAAGTGAAGAGAGACTGCAGAGGAATAGGGATGCAGTATGCTTCCTTGTAGTACAAGTACCGTACAGCAGGGTTTTTCCGCAGGGTGATAAATTTGTTAGCGGTTAGATAGCTTTTCACCAAAATTTCACTTGCCAAATATGCACCCGAATGCGACTTCAGTATTTGCAAGAGAGATAACTCTTTCTTGTCCACCGAAAATTTATTCCGCTAAAATTATTAGCATACCTTTGAGCCATCATATCACAAAATTTCAGACCTGAGAAAAAAAACCATGCTATACGGTATTATAAAATGTATATATTGCCAAAGTCAATCAGTATAGATAAGGAATTACTTTGTTTAATGTTTGCTTGGGTTTTAATTGTGGTAGTAAGATGTTGAATAGGTGTTTTGATTTTGAGTTGACATGTTGTCCTCTTCCACTTCGTTGATTTAGTGTCCATTATGTGTTGTTTTAATGTCTATAAAGTCAGGTTACATTGTCCACTTTGATTGGATAGAGTGAATTTCAAATAACAGGGACAAAACTCTACTACGGTAAAATTGTTACAGACTTGTGTAGGAGTTGTCTCTCTTTGTACAAAAAAAAAATCTGTCCGACATACTTCCTTAATATGATAATGCATCTAAGAATAAGGAAAATTATTTTAAGGAACTAATCTTATCAATAGAATAATTTTGTTTGTTCATCAAAAATGTGTAGGTTTGATCAATATTCAACAGGTGTGTGTATATATCTGACAAGGTAATGCATTCTTTGTAAATGTGAGTTATGTCACTTTCTCTTTTGAATGGAGATTATCTGTACATATGATGTATTTTAAATATATTAAGGTCAAATAAGGATCTGGTCATGAGAAATCATATTTTTAGGTTTATTACATAGGTCCAATAAAGATCTGGTCAGAAGAAATCAGATATTTAGGTTTATTTATCACAGATCTGGTTACAAGAACTGGAATATATAGGTTTTATTAAATGTTGTTTTGCCATGTAGATAGAGGTGTGAAGAAGTCCAGTGTAGGGTGAGATAACAAACTGCTTAACCTATAAACAACAATTAGAGAAGACCTGGATTCTGTTCTCTGTAGTGCAGTTAAGAACACCAAGTACAATGCTTTCAGAAAAATGTTCAAGTTTCCGTCAAGAATATAAAGATCTTGTAGATGCAGCAATACTGCAGTTTTCATGTTTAAGTCGGAGGTTACAAGTCAAGGTCATTACGTATACAAATTGTACAACAAAAGGTTTTGCATTCATGTGACAATGCTTTAGTTCTTACGCTATGTAAATATTTATATCTGAACAGAAAGGAATGTTCTCTAGCTTCTCTTTACCAGTGTCTGTAATGTCAGATTGTGACGTTTGACTGCAATAACAAGTTATGTCATTGAATGCTTGCAGAATATTGGCCACAATGGAGGGAGTTGAATACTACAGAGCGAAGCACAAGTACGTACCCAACGAAATAGACGATGCGGAGGTCGCCGACCAGATCCCAGACATCCCGCTGGACAAGGACGATGTCTTAGAGGTCAAACTCCCGATTAATGACGACATTCAGAATCCAAAAGGCTGGCTGATTGGCTACAACCAGAACCAGAAGATGTGTGGATATTTCCCAGGACCTTATGTTGAACACATCACCCCCCAGATGATTCAACAGGCCCCACAAATTGGTAAGTTTACAGACTTAAATGAATTCTTGGGTACCTTCAAAAGTGAATGTTCTCAATTTCTCACAATTTTATTTTTAAATTTCCACAAGGAAAACTTTATAGTGAGCAAATTCACAAATGGGTTGATGGTCTTACATCCTTGTATATATTCATAAACGATATTTTATAATTATGTATATATCATATAAGAAATGACTCAGTCTGGAGATAGGTATATACATAACGTCTAGTGCACAAAATCCATTGTACAATTTTGTATAACCCAGATTAGCTAGGTATCATGGACACAGTTCATCACAAGGAAAAAGACCTTCCTCCATGAATCATTGACCCTGAGTTTTATACAGAGAATTGATAAGACTCTCACTGCTGTTTAACCTGTGCGGTGATACCAATGGGGCATTGGCCCTTTTCCTGTGTGTGTGTGTTAGATCTCCCATTGGGAGCTGTGGAATGTTTGTATCTAGTTATATAAGCTGGTCCTTCACCCCTCAGCAGGTCAGGGGGAGGAACCCATAGGGTATTGACCCACAAACCTGGGTTCAAACACATCTCTGGGTAGAAATTTAAAAAAAAAAAAAAAACCTCCGATTGTCAATTCTATACCTGGTTATACACGGTAAGTGCGGTTTGATGTATTGAGGGTGATGAATGATTAATTTGTTAATTTTTTTAGTGGAAGACCGAGCCTTGAACCCTCTGTCAAAAAAAAGAAGCAACAAACAAAGACATAAAACTACCTCACTGAAACAAATGATCCATTATCCTACACTTATCAGATATATAAGATCAGAAGCAGGGGAATACACAACAGATAATTGGTTGTAGCTTGTTGCCATGACCACAGCATCAAATTTAATTTCTGAACACTGGAGGAGTTTGACTCCTTAATATTATGTATATAAATCTTCCAGAAATGCGATCAAAGTGCTAAAAATAAATGCTGTATGTTGAACAAGTATTTAGTGAGAGCAAACAAAAAAATGTTCAGTGTGTGTTTAATTATGCTTAAAATAGAATTAAAGTTCAGCCCAGTAAGAGATGAAGAAAGTGGTATTTATTCCTAAGACCTCAACAAAGAGTCTGTCGACCTACTGAGCTAATGTGGATCACAATACACAATAGTCAAAACCTAGTTGACAGAGTCTTAAAATGATAATAATCAATTTGTGTCTATAAATACACACTTTCTTATGCAGCTATTGTTCACCTGAAACGATTGAAATATTTCGGTGAAATTTAGTTATGTCACATCAATCCGAGATCAAAATTCTTCACATGTTCCCATGCACTGAATGGAAAGATTGAAGGGCTTTCAGTTTGTCTCTGACTGACTTACAGATTTTCTTAGAAATCTTAAATCATTGCAGTAGGTCATATTTAAAATGTCATTTGTTTCTTTGAAATATCAACTTTGGAAATAAAACCAGGAGACATGTACACCTACACCGAGATAGAGTCGGACTACATTATAGATAAAGATAGATTTATTGCTCCTTGATGCAGCCAATCTCAAAAAAGGCGACCAATATTTAAGAAAATTACTAGGATACTTAGGCAAAATTTGGTTTTTAAATCATTTCATGTTTTTCCATGCATCAATTAAGAATTTGAAAGCCATGAAACATGATAGATGAGTGGATAATGGGTCGTGATATTTAAGGAACTTTATGTGCATTTGTCAAAAAATCGGACCCATGCCACTTCACTTTATTTCATTTTATTGACATGGCAGGGTTATGCTGACATAATAAAACTGCTATAAAATAATACAAATGGAAGTTTGCACTTGAGAAATGTTTTGAGATTTTGTGTTAGAAAAACCAGCATTTTTTTATTTTTTATTTGACAGTTAGGTTAAGATTAGGAGAAGAAAAATAGTTAATTTTTGATTCCACTTGATGTTAGAAGATTTATTTTTGCACAAAACACTGCCATATAAGTGAATGAAATCAACCACTAGAGCCCCACACAGCGGTGACAATAAATTACACAACATTTTTTATAAAAGTCTTTAATAAGTAAACTTGTTTTTATTCTTCCTGTCTTCCTATGGAAGTTGTTTATTTTTTTTATTTCATAAACCTAAATATTAAAATTGGCTGGCCTGCTGCTCATGGAGTACAATGGCTGTGTGTAAGAGCACACATGGGGTACATTATGTATTCTCTTCTCTGTCCTGGGCTGTTCCATTAACCTGATTTTGTGTGGGTGACTCACAGCACCCTCTCCTGTCCATTATTTGTAAGCACTACCTGCTTGATTTATTCTGTGTACTTTTTGACGGGTAGCTTTTGTTGTGACACACAGCCGTGATAACCGACTTCTCTCTCTGTTTGTGTCATACTGAACTCCCCTGACCCACTTTTCCCTGTCAGAATGACTTTGTACTGAATGCTTGGAGTGACTCTGAATGTGTTGGCCATGTGGAAATGTTTATCTTTACAAACTCAGAGAAGACAATTAACCCCCATAAAGCATCACCTGGTAACCTACAATCTGATTTCCCACAGGTCATCATTATTAGCAGTCTGGTCAGTCTGTATACATCTGTCTGCCCTAGTTACTGGTCAGTCAGGCTTCCCTGGTGAGTGGTCAGTTAGGCTTCCCTGATGAATGGTCAGTCTATGTCCTAGTTCCTGGTCAGTTTATCTGGCTTCCCTGGTGAGTCCTAGTTACTGGTCAGTCTGGCTTTCCTGGTGATTGGTCAGTCTGTATTCCTGTCCTGGTTACTGGTCAGTCTGGCTTCCCTGGTGATTGTGGTTAGTCTATATCTTGGTTAGTCAGTCTGGGTACCCTGTCCAGTCTATGTCTTCCCTAGTATCTTGTCAATCAGCCTGACTGTGATAACCAGTATATATCTGTCTAGGTAGCTAGTCTGTCTGTCTGTCTGCCTACTTCTACGAGTAACAGCCTCGGGTAACGTTTTTATGCTCCTTAAATACCTTGGACTTTCCCATCTAAATGTCATTTTTCAACGAGCTTGTTCCGACTGAATTTTGGGGGCACAAACACATCTTGTTAATGTTTGAAATATTGATGATCAAGTGCATACAATTTATGTCACATTTGTGATTTTTGTTAGATTTAAGTTTTGTTAGATTAAAGTTGGAATAAATGAAACATGAATTAACAAACCTTCAATGGAAATGGAATAAGTCGAAAGTTTAATAAAGCAAGCTATTTCTAGGTTTCAATGGCAAGAATATTAACTGTGTGTGCTAGAGATTATGCCATAATTAAAAATAAACAAAATAGGATGAAAGTAAAATGTAATGCAAACAAGATAAAAGTGTCACCTCTGACCCTCAAGCTGGCTGGTGTCACCTCTGACCCTCTAACTGGCTGGTGAGTACCTGTTTACCCTGGTAAGTGGTCAGTCGTTCTTCCCTGATCTCCTTATATCGTCTATGAAATATTTGAAATTTTAATGCATGGTAAGGAATAGCTGTCTAGTATAATGGAAGAGTAGGTCATTTGTATAATCACTGAAGGAAATTGTACAGATATTATCTTATGTTGGGATGTATGGGTAATTTCCTCCTAATTCTTGGGGTGATTTCATGAGAAAGTTAGTATTCGGACCTACTTCAATGAAAACTTTGCAGTTATTAACAAACAGTACTCATCTGTACATTTAATGTGAAGCCCCTTACTTCTGTATTATGTATTCTTCATTATGTAATGATTATATTAGTGTAAACTGATAAGCTGTTTGGCTTAAAGAGTAAATGAACCAACTAATATAGGATAGTTAGGAGGTCAGTCGAAAAATAATGGGTGTGTGTGTTATAGATTTAGCATTGTCCTAATGACATTTGGCACAGTTATAGTTTAAGGGGATTTATATTACGCATGCAATACTACATCTTAAGACTTCTGTTGCTAAGAAATGGACATTGTGTTGCCAAGGAGATGAAAATTAAGTACAAGATTACTTAGATATTTGTTTTAAGCTGAAAATTGTGTGATATTGATTTTAGTGTAAAATACCTCTTGATAGACAACTCTCAGCTCTTTATATCCCAGCAAACACTGTGTGGGGGTTTAACTGTGATGTTCTGATCATCGACTATTGAAAATAGATATCAATCATTTGTCTTCCAGCAATTAATCAATTATTTTTTCCATAATCAATCATTAGAGACAGCATATTTTACTTATAAAAGTGAAAAATTTTCATGCTCAATTTGACTTCAGTGGCTTATCCACTATGTGGAACAAGATTGATACTCGTATGATTGATTGATTGTATCTTGTTTAATTTCCCTCTCGAGAATCTTTAACTTGTATGGAGATGTCACCATTACCAGTGAAGGACTGCCAAACTTAGGTCTGTGCTCAGCGCTTACGGCCTTTGAGCAGGGAGAGATCTTTATCGTGCCACACCTGCTGTGATACAGGACCTCATTTTTTGTAGTCTCCGACGGACCGCCCCATTTAGTTGCCTCGTATGACAACCAAGGGGTACTTAGGAAGTATTCTAACCCAGATCCCCACATGGAACAAGGTAAAGGTCCACTAAAGAAAAAATAAGAAAAACATTGGCTTGTCCACGAGGGACATTATGAATATAGGCCTCAGTACAATTTGCAACCTTTGCATGAGTCGCGATCTTATACCAAGGTCATTTTGACAGTGTGCAAGTCCCTGAGGAAAAATTACAAGTATTATGTCCAAACCTTATATTTGTACAATGTAATAGATTCGAGAATTTTTACATGCACAAACTTGACCCCAAAAGGTTGCGTTAGACTAATTATGCATTTTAACCGTATATCAAGGTCATTTATTGACAGGTAAAGGTTGCAGGAGTTGTAGACTAGTTTGTAACTATCTAATACAGGGATTTCAAAGTTTTTATGGATGTGGCATACACACATACTGTATTTTGGTATAGACCAGTGTGGACGAACCTCATGGAGGACATCTCTGATGTGTGTGTATGTATATATATGTGTGTGTGTGTGTGTGTGTGTGTGTGTGTGTGTGTATATATATATATATATATATATATAGTGTATATATATACATTGTTGACTGACCAGTTTCGGTGACATTAGTGATAAACCGCGATTTTCTCATTAATCACTTGGATTAAATAAATAAACAATAAACCTACCTTTAAAGTAATTATTTTCCTTTACTTTCATCCAAAAATTCCAAGTCCATTGGTATGTTAATTGAATATATTTTCATAACAAAAAACATGTCACTTTGTGGTCCTAAAATGGTGACGTCACCTATTTCGGTGACCATTGTTAATATAGTTTGCCAAAAGTTTGTAACTGTAAAAACATATATACAGGAGGAATGTGCAACTAAACGTCAATTAATTAAGTAACATAGGGTAGAGTTCTTGACTTTTGGTATACTTTATATTAATTTGAAGGTTTGCTTGAAAAAGTAGTAAGTAAATGGGCTTATTTTTGGGGTGCCCATGTTGATTTTTTGCATACTCTCCTTCTAGTAGTTCATTTTCGGAGAAAAATTGAAGACGTGCTCTGTGTATGTTTGCAAACACTACGGCGAAATTGATGACGTAATCAATACCCAGGAACGACAACATGCACACGTAAACAAAAGGTCAGCGATTCTGGTCAGTCACCAAAATAGGGCAGTCGACGATATATATATACGTTTTTACTATCATAATGATGTGTAAATTCTAAATGAAATGCCAAAATATATTCAATAGAAATCATACAACAAAGGTCCTTTTGAATTAATTGAGAAAATAAAAAGTCCATATATTCTGTTACTAATTAAGGAAAATTTACATCATTATAGTACTAGAACAACAGTACTGGAAGTAGAGCAGTGTGGCAGGCACTATAACTGATGTGGGTCAGGTTCTGTGTGTCACTGGGTGAATGGTACTCTACATTATTTCCATAGAGATAATATTATAAGAACTTTATTACCTGGTAATAAAGTATGATGTCAGAAAGTCGTTAAAACCATCACTTAAAGACAATGTCTCAGGATTCAGGGGGGGATTTCCCATTTTACAGAATTTTTAAATCAGTCGGGATTGATTGAGAAGTAGGCCTTGTATGGAAACTGGTTTAATTGCCTGCATGCAGATGCATAATTGATGAGCTTACATGTTCTCGTTACACATATAAATTTGACATGGATATCGACTGAAGTTAGTCATCATTTGCTCATGGTTAATGACTGGGGGGTTGTGTAGGGATTAGGCATATGGATCTTTCATCATTTTCGTATAGCCCTTTCCCC
Source organism: Ostrea edulis (assembly GCF_947568905.1). Classification (NCBI taxonomy): domain Eukaryota; kingdom Metazoa; phylum Mollusca; class Bivalvia; order Ostreida; family Ostreidae; genus Ostrea; species Ostrea edulis. Next base: position 71,498,663 of record NC_079167.1, read on the forward strand.
TTTGAACCAACTCTGGGAAAAAAAAAAAAAAAATACTTAATCTCATTTTTTTTATTGCTCTTTCTCTCAAGAAAATAATACAAATAAAATGGCAATAAAAATATTTGTAGATTTCTAAAATCATGCAACAATTTTTCTTTTGAAATATATCACGAAAACTTTAAATAACAGAAAATTTCACTTCAGGACCTGCAAATCTGTATTTCATTATTGTATTCCAGAAATGTTTGGAAAACAACCCAACTGATGATAAACCTGCATAGAGTTGATTTGTTATCATCATGTAGAATGAATGACCCGCAAGGAAAAAACTAAACTTTTTTATATGACATAGAGATATATCTTCTTATTTTAAAGATATAAGTTTATAATGAGTAGGAAGCTTACCTTGGTTTGTAAGTTAATTATCAAGCTCGTTTACAGTCTTTTAAAAGCCCTCAATTAGGTGACTTGCAGAAGATGGGATATAACAAGAACATGCATGATTTTAAACCAGCTGATTAAACAAGAATTTATGCACGTGATGGAGCTTTCTAAAGTCTATAACAAAACAAATATTCAATAGATATTGCTAATTACATGTAGCTGATAATTTATGAGTAAATTTTTAGGAGTTTTCATTTGATGCATTGCAACACTGATTACTGATTTTTAGTTAGAAAGACACCAACTGTCAACCGTGTGCTAGTCAAAGCCGGTTCACTTATGTGCATCCAACCAGTCAAAGCCGGTTTACTTGATGTACATCCCATGTGTTGTCAAATTTGTGAAAATTTAAGGTCACTTGAATTCTGGTTTTCACAACTAATACCAGTTTTAGAATTCTCTTTAGCATATAATTTTCACTTTTAATAATAATAAAAAAGATGAAAAGGACATAACACACATGTAAGCCTGCTCCCAAAAAGAAGCCATTGAATGACGATTTACTCATTAGGTTGTACAAAGAATGAGGCCTTGTTATGGGATGTTAGGTATAGGTGAAAGCTTGAATACATTGAATTGAGCTGAGGCAGATGTTATCACAATATAGTCTGATTAATATTTAAGGTGCTAATTGTCCATGCAGAGGCTTGAATAATTGAATATTTGTTTAATGAGTTTGTTGCTTTGGATCATAATGCTTCAACTCCCTGATTTTTCATGCACTTTGAAGAAAAATAAAGGTACAAAAATTCATGTGGCAGCCCATTCAAAGGAAGAGCAAAATAGTTAACATATTTATTATGTAATATACAGGCACTTTAAAAATTTCAGTGACCTAACACAAATTCAGACATGGTTTTATTGCTGCTGATCAGAGGAAAAATAAAATTCCTGGTAGTTGACAGACCTTGTGTTCTGGCCTATTCAGAGGAAATAGCTGTTGACTTGATCTGCTGTAGAGTATTCTAGCCCACTTTGACCCGCTTGACGTAACAATGATAAATCTGCATAGAGGTTCTGCCAAGAATATAATGCATATCATTGACAACCGACTGCCCTCCCTATGCATGTCTAGTTGTTATTCATTATTCGCAAAGAGTGCGTCAATTGCACAGGGATTTTTTGACAGTGTCTTGGAACAAGTACTAATTAGCAATACACATGTAAAAAAGCACCACACTCTAATGAGTTTTTAGTCTGACCCTTTAAGTATGCCACCCACATCTTTAAAACCCCTTCGACACAATGGCGTCTTAGTTCTAAATGCATTATTAATTAACATCTTTCAATGCGTTGCTGGAAAGTATCAATATTTGCTCTAGATTTCTTGATAAAGTACATCAGAATCTTCCAGGTGTAACACTTGTGGGGCGAGAGCTGTCTGTGTTAATTACTGCCATGCTTGAGTAATCAGGTAACTGCGTAGTTTTGTGTGCAGTGGTTTGGCAGTCAGAAATAATGCACCTAGACTGCAGGCATTGCACCGCAATAAAACTCACAATGTCAGAAAAAACATCAGCCAGTTCAGAATATTCTTTTTGTCATTCGGTACTCTATTCAATGTTGTGTACATGTTAGATTTATGAATAAATAGTTTTATACCAAAAAAGTTTATTATAGCAATGGGATATCGGAAGATAAAGTCTCAAGATATCAGCCACAGCTATACACAGATAGGAATCAGAAGAGCCAAATTGTGATACAATTGCATGATAAACTACTTTAAAATATGTATGTCGATCAAAAGGTAATTCAGATGTGTATATTTTTTAATTTAACTTTGATGAAGCACTTTTAAAATAAGGCATCAGAACCATGAAAGTGGGCAAATTTTCAAGCATGAAGTGATAAAAATCATAGTCATATTTTATCAAAATCGCTTTTAAACAGAGGTAGAAATTTTGACACATAGTACTTTGTAAATTAAGATATTGATTGAACAAGAACTTGTTCTTTAATGAATAACATTTGGTCATGTGAACCCTTTTCAATAAAGCAGCTCATTGAAATTTAAATATCAAGTAAGATGTAATCTAACAAGCATCTAATTGACATCAGTTGGACTTCCTCCGACATTAATTTAAAATTCAATAAATCAGTCCAAAACAAAAGCTTTTTTGTTGAACTGGGTTGTATGTGTGCACCGGATTGACCCAAATAACAGAGTCAAGCAGGGGTCAGGTGCACCAGGCTCACCCATCTCAGAGATCCGGTTCCTAATCAATAGAGATAATGTGCCATGTGTAAGAACAGGATTAGTTTCCACCCAAGCATTTTGCAACTGATTTCTATTTTTGTTGTGTGTTAATTAACTCGAGCTTACCTCAGATTCTACAATGTAGAAGTATACATGTTATAATAAAGACATAAGGACAAATCATGGAAATATAGAGAGGTGGATCTTGGATTTCTTCTCCAGAGAGGTGATAATTACCAGGGTGTATGGTTCATCAAGTTTGAATAACTAAAAAATAAATCTAAACAAGGTCACTGTAAAGCACGTCTCATTGTTACAGTGTTGTCAATGTTTTCTGTTTTATAGAAAATAATACAAATTACTTTACAGCCAAGAGTCCTTACATGGAAACTTTAATAGATACATTATGATACTTGATAATTTTAATTTTTAATTTTTTTCCCATAATTAGTTGGTCCTGTGGAGATCTGGATTAGAATAGGTCCTCCGCCGTACCCATTGCTTGTCATAAAAGGCAACTAAATGGGGCGGTCCTTAGGATGAGATTACAAAAACCGAGGTTCCGTGTCACAGCAGGTGTGGCACAATAAAGATCCCTCCCTGCTCAAAGGCCGTAAGTGCCGAGAATAGACCTAAATTTTGCAGCCCTTCGCCTGCAATGGTGACATCTTCATGAGTAAAAATTTCCTGAGAGGGATGTTAAACAATACACAATCAATCATAATTAGTCAGGATCATCCCGACGTTTGTGCATATATATACTCCCTACAAATATCTGGATGTTTTCTATATAGAAAAACTTTTCCATGTTAGATAGTTCTAAACTCGTAAATAAAACTGGGGAGGGGCTATTGAAAGCGTATGCTAGTTGCTTCTATGGAGACAAGCTTTACCTGCTGAACTAGCCAATCATGTCTCCATGTAAGAGGGAGAGAGTGATATAAGCCTTTTGGCTTGTTTCTCTATTATGATGCATTGTTTGTAAACATTAATATTAACTTATTTCTGAATGAAAAAAACTGTTTAAACTAAGGATTTTGATAAGCTATGAGTTCAGATTTTTTTTTATTAAACAATTAGCATCTAGACATTTGTTGGGAATTGACACAAACATCAAGATAATCCAGACTACGAGTTCCTCATAAACAGGTTTGACTGTACTGTTCTACTTAGCAGACCTTAGGACACAAACCTCAAGATAATCCAGACTACGAGTTCCTCATAAACAGGTTTGACTGTACTGTTCTACTTAACAGACCATTGGCAGTGATTGGTTGTCCTGTCTATTGGACCTGTGTCTGTATTAAGACCTACACATTCTTTGTCAGTGATTTTATTAACATCTGTAGCCCTGCTATATAACAGGCTGAGGCTGGAGAATGACTCATCAATCTGAATGATACTGTGATTATCAAGAGTAAGGTGGGTATTGATCTGATGGCCACTGTAAAAGGTTAAATCTGGGGCACTGGCACACGACAGCCTCGATCCTATAGATTCAGGGTAGCTGCTCACTCTGTGAGGCTGTCATTAACTAAGCATTTGTTCATTCTTCCTTCATTCTTGTTAACTAAGCATTTGTTCATTCTTCCTTCATTCTTATTTCTCGGTGTCTAATTTGTCTACATTCCCTATAACTGGATGATATATCTTTGAAATGTATATATATAACATTTACAGAGACTTTGTTAAGTAATTTTTTATTTTAGTTGATTCATATGAATGCTTCACTATGTATGAGTTTGATTGCAGCTCAGAGTGTTCCTGGCTTATAGTTTTAATTAGGATTGGATATAAACCAGTTTTTTTGCAGTTTTATTAAATAACGTCCATTATTTTCCAATCTGAAATTTTTATTCCATATTTGTTTTTAAAACGTGATCCAAAGGTTTCATGTCTATTAATGATCCTTTCCGAGTAGCACAAGATATCAGTATAAGCTCATTGTATTTTGCTCCAAAATTGTAAAATGCTTGGCATGCATTAATGTAATTTAAAAATTTAGAATTCTATGTTGACATAAAGTTGAATAAAAAATTTCACTTTGTTAATTAACACATCACCTGTTTTTAAATATGGTATTAAATGTGCATCTAATGAAACTGTTCGAAATGATGAAAATGAATATACTTGAATGTCAATTTTGAAAAATGGTTTTATTTGAATTACTTGCAAATCCCCAACCCCGTCATGTTGTGATGTGTATATGATTTACTCTTTTTAAGAAGCTACACGTTTTATGGGCCCATTATAAATCAGAGATCCAAGGGGGCATTTAGTGTTTGGTCTGTCTGCTTGCCTATATGCAAAAACTTTAACCCCGGGCCAGGCCATAACTTTTGAATGGATGGTGATTGAGCTTTCATATTTCACTTTTGTTTTCCTCTCTCTTGGCAGCAGAGATGTATGACCTCAAGACCTTAGTCATGGGGTTTGACCTACTTTTAAAAACTTCAACTTTGGCCATAACTTTTGAATGGTTAGTGCTTTCATATTTCACATGTGTATTTCTTGTGACAAGACTTTTCATTGGATATCAAAATTGACCTCATGACCTTAAACTTGGGGTTTGACCTACTTTTAAAAAACTTTAACCTTGCTACAGTGTTTCATGAACACATCTTTTTTTTCTCTTTTTTTTTTTGACAGATGGACAGACAGTTTTATAGATATTTTTGAAGGAAAGAAATGCCTGAGAAAGGGGGTGGGGATCAAGAAAATCATTTCCCTTTGTAGTACATATAGTTAGATATAATATGATTTATTGACCAATTATGGACCCACAAGGGGCAATAGCATAAAAGAACATTAACGACTAGATCGAGACATTATTATAATACAAAGGATATACATGTTTAAATTTATAACAAAGTTTTGTACTTGCAATATATAATTCAGATTGATTGTAGGCAACAAAACAGGAGATTAGAACATGACTAGATGTAGTGCAGTACATGTATACCATTGCCATAGCATATTGTACATATGTAATCATTTTAAAAGGTAGATGAAATGATGGAAATCTTATTCACAAGAAATAGATTTTAAATCACGTGTAACCTGATTTCTTGTTGAACGTGCCTTACTACCCTACAACTCATGTCACATACAGATAAAGTAAATGTAGGTCATTGTCGATAACATAACACAAACTATTTCTAAAAATATAATAAAATATATGTTGAGCACCTGATTTATAGACCCTGCATAGAATTTAAATCTGCAAAAAATAATCATAGATGTACATAAGTGGTTTATTTGTAATTTACAATTATCAAGAATACTGTAGTCTCGGCTTCTGTTTGTAATATGCTGAAACAATTTGATATGAAACCCTTTTGCAATTTTTCATGAATGGGACAAAAGATATTTTTATTAAATCTGCATTTATAATTTAAATTTATTTACACAGCCACAAGTCTTTTACAAGTCAGTATTTAACCATTTGTTTTCTCTTTCTCTCTCTCTCTCTCTGGTTAAACACCATAGTGACTTGACCTCTCTTCTCTCTCTCTCTCTGTCCTATTGGTGGTTAATTCTCTCTCTCTCTCTCTCTCTCTCTCTCTCTGCCCTATTAGTGGTGAAACACCAGTGACTACACATCATCACTTTACCTACAGGAGATTATTTTAAAACCATCTGTTTATATGCCCTCATTATCAGTATATAATGATTGACACTGAATTAATGATAAGCCTGCAGTTGTTCCTCATGAATGTAGGACACTTCAATAAATTCTGGTTACAAAAATAGCCTGAGTGCAACCTGTTTCCATGCTGACTTCCTAACACCCTTGCATAGAATGCAATTTCTCCAAACCACCTATACCTGCCCAAAAGTTGGACCACTGAATGAATGTGTTTTGTCTCCTATCTCATGCATAGAAGAAAGACATTATGAATTCCCAATATAAACCTGGAGCCATGTAAATAGGTCACTAGGTCACTGTGATCTGGGTTAGTGGTAAGGCCTCACTGGGGCTCGGTAGAGAGAGAGAGGTAGAGAGAGATTATTGTGTGTTGGAAACTTGAGCTGAAATAGGACCCTTATTCAGAAAATTCTGAAGGTAAGGAGAGTATGGCATAAGAAGGTTGTGTTCCACTTTGTACAATGACTTAATTGGTGCCTGATGGAGGATTTCTATAAATTGACTGAGTGCCGATAGGTAAGCTTGCGTATGTATGTTAAAGGTAAATAAAATGGATGCCACCATGGAGGAGGGGGGGGGGGGGGGGGGAGTTGCAGATGTATCATGGAATATGAATTTTATAAAATTGATATGCATGTAAATAAGAATTGTTATGGTCTAGGTCTCCTTTTGTACAAATGATCGCTAATTACCCCCAGTTAGCCTTTGGTTTTAAATCTGATATGAAAACAGAAAAAAAATTAAGTGCTTCTTTGTCAGTGTATAAAGTTTTAATAGAATATAATGAGATTAATGCATAATATTTCAGATTAATGCTAAATGACAGAGAAATTTATTCTTATTTTGATCCATTCATGTGTAGATTTTTTTTTTCTTTTGTTGACATAACTCTAGAGAGAATCAAAAATGTTGTCAGAGTGGATTTAGGACTTGTTCATTTATTCAATTTTCATGAATTGAAGGACATCAACTTAATTAAGTCAAGGAACATGGATCCCCCCTCCTTCAAGACCAAAAGGTGTCTTTTTCAGTAGACAATATCTGATTTTTATTTAGCAAAAAACTGAATGAGGCAACAAACAAAATACCAAAACAAATAATTTCATTACGAGGTATTAGAAAAAAAAATTGAATCCATCATCGGAGCACTTGGATTAGTAAATAAATGTTTCTATGACAAAGTAGGTAATTATTTCTCTGGTATCTATCAAATCATAGTTGTTATTAGGAATTTACTTACATAAAGGAATCAAGTAAATTTTATTGTTGATACAATATCTTTTTTTATATAATTCATGATGTATGAATGACTGGTATTATTTATGTCAAAATCACAACAAAGTGGGGACAATGACATGTAAATGAAGAAACTCCATGAGTGGAAAAATGTCCCGCTTTGATAGTAGTAGTTGGTTATGAAGACAAACCAGTAATTGTCAAATTGAGTGAATATTTAGTTCAAACTTTCAGAAAAAGAAGTGATGCTTTAAAACTGCAAAAACCATTATAGTTTATTATTCATATGTTGGTATTATATTGTCCATTTACTTGTGTATACACATGATTAGCAATTCATATATGTATGTACTCATTTCCCCAACATGCTACATCCACATGTAGTTTGCAGTCTATGTAACCTGTAGCTAATGTTGTAAACTTTCTTTCTTTTTTGAAATTTCCTTCTTTATAAACTCTTGCTAGCGCTGTTATGCCCTCTGGGTCCAAAATTGGAATAAAACTTATCTTATCTTATCTTGTCACTTCATGTTCAACTTTTAGCAATAAAGCATATATAAAATATATAAAAATATATAAAAATTCTATATGTTGATGATGAAATATTGGAAAGGACCTATATACTCTAAAAGAACAAATTGACATTTTACAAGTTTTATTGAAATGCAATTTTGTTTTGTAAATACAATCATCAGCAATCAGAGAAACAGTGTTTAGAGAAAATTATACATTATTAAGAATGTCGTGAATGATTTTAATAGATAAAATGTATCACACTTACGTATTGCAAAGAACTCCGTTTTCCATAGAACTGTTAAGTAATTTATGAATATCGATAACTCATTACAGTATTTTCACTACTTTTGATTTTATTTAATCTCTTTAATATTTTTTTTTAAATCTTCATTTAAGTAGATTTATATAAAATAAAATCTTGACTCTTTTTTACAGTTTCCTAAAGAACTGCAACATTTTTTCTCTCTCTGTGATCAATTGGCTGGAAATTTTCCATCTATCAAGGGCACAATCCAATTTATACTCAGGAGTTGATATTCATTTTTCATTTCTCCATCAGGAACAGGTGTCTGCAGTGTCTTCAGTGCAGCTGTCTCTGTCTTCTGATCAAATTGTTTTTCCTGTGAACTCCCTACACTGTAATTAGTGCACAGAGGTTTAATAATGTGATTTCAATGCCCTTCCGTCAGTGTGCAAAAGCCATCTGTGATGATTATATGTGATTTTGAGTATATTCTGTTTTGTTTCTAAGAACTTGCAGAAAGTCTTCTTTTTTTCTTTCTTTTTTTTTTTTATGATGTAGAGTCAAACCTATATTTAGCTGTTACAAAATTCAAAAATCTATAAGTTACCTCTGGATAGAAAATAAAGAGTTTTCATGTCATCCTTAACTGATAATACTCAGTTAGTAGAAAAATTAATTTCAGGATATGCTCATTTTCACGCCTTAATTATATTTCTTCGAGTAAGTAGTGTCTTCTTGGTGGTATTGAGTGTTAGACGTACTCTGTGATATTTGTCTAATAAGATGAGGTTTGAAGTAAAGGATATACCTCAGTAAGAATTTTTACCAAAACACAACATACCTATACAAGAAAACTATTAGTAAACTTCAAATCCATAATTTCATCAATGAGAATATTGTACATAATGCAAGTCTCAGCCAATTAGGCTAGTCTTCCAGCCCAGTCCTAGTTTTACTAGACTGGTCAGGCATTTGGAAAGACCTGTTGATATCAGGGGACACTCTGGAATTATCACCATGAAAATCCATCATATGATGGGGGTATGGGGGCCACATAGGCCCCCAATGGGTCCAGGGCAATGCCCCTGTAGTTGGTTTGGGGGGGGGGGGGTTGAAGCACCGAAAAAAATTGGGTTTCAGGCTTAAAATAAAAATTGATTTGTTTGATGTACTCTGACCGACCCGTGAAATTTGCCCTGACCCGATCATTTTTTCCGCACTTAGAAATTTTAATTTGCTCCCTGGAAAATAAACATTCTTCGAATTAGTATTAAACTTGATGCTATTTTTTTTTTTTTATTTGGACTAATTGTTTTACAGAATTCATGTTATCAAAATGTCCTTAGGGCGTCTTTCGGTTCTACTTTCACTTTGTTAATGACCATTTGTTTATCCGGGAACTTTCCAAACACTTTTCTATGTGAACGATCAAATATACCAAATCACAGCTCCAAATTACCACATTATCTACCAACAAGATAGAACAAGGAGCTACGAACTCCCCCGTCGAGGCCTGATCATATTTATGTACAAAAGTTTGAAAGTCGTTATTTAAAAAAAAAAATCACGTGGGATAGCGCACCAAAATTATGGCAGACCATGAGTCAGCGTTTATGTTGATGGTCTATATTTCTGAAAAGGCACGCATATTATTTTGATATGGGATTATTTAAAAGTTATGACGATTTAATAGGTGAACAACACTTTTACTTTGCTCTTAAACTGAAACACACGAATGGAACACGATCGTCACAACAATTTGAACGATGCGGAGAAGTCGGCATTAAAATTATATTGGGTAATATTAAAACTTATTGTAAATTGCTGTCATCATGCAATTCACTTGGATATTCATGGATCACATTAAAGTGTTCAAGTGATTGCTATTATGAATGTCGGAATCGACCGGTTTTATATATTTATTAACAACTGTAGAGGTCCTCATCCGTGACGAATGCAAAACGTCCTGAGTAAATTTCAGGAGACATTGAAAGATTTACGTGTATTATATACAATGTGTACAAAATGATCGTTCTAAACTCTATTTTGTCTGGCAGCGTTATGTGTTTAATGAAAACATAAGAAAATTTGTAAATCTGATTTAAAGGGAAAAAAAATACCGACCAACCTACCCGACTTGAAAAATGTGGGTCGGAGTACATCAAACAAAAATATTTTTAATGATGGCCTCAGGTGTTTTATAAAGCAATTTAAAGTGCTTTTGTGGGATATCATTCCTGAATTTTATTCATTTAATTCCTTTTTTTTGTTCCTTCTGTCTTTGAGACCAGAAATGAAATTAAAGTGTGCAAAAACATGAATGTGTTCACTTATTTTGAAAATAATGTTTCTGTTCACCACCTTGTTCAGTTTCTGTTTCAGCAAAAGTTTTTTTTTTCAATCTCGTTCCATTATGGACAATTTCTGTGTTTACGCGTGACAAGAATGTAAGTTTAGATTGTTTAGGGTCTATAAGCTAGGCCTTTTAAGTTCTTGGGCGACATGGCTGCATTTCAATGTATTAACTGGTATGATTAATGTATTAAATTTCCAATATTGTTTCTATGTTTTGAAAATAATTTTTTTATAAAAATGAATATTGTAGTTTGACTAGTGTATGTGTAATTATTATTCTGTAAGTCATGTACATTGTACACACAGAGATAGTGAAGAATTGCAATGAACGGACATAATGTTCAAGACTCCTCGGATTGTCTTACATTCAGAGATCCTCGCCTTGCAAAACGGAATAATTTGAGTCTGACTAAAGAAGTACGACTTTCGCAATGGACAAAATGCAAAACTCTGATTATCAAAAACAGAAAACTTAGGACTACTTTCATTTGTCAGCATGCTCAATCTGCTCTATAAGATCAGATGCACCTTTTTCATAACTACAGTGTCAATGGCACAAAGGTGAAGGCTAAAGTGATCCCTGTGGTACACTCTTCCTGTTTAAGATCTGTTGATACATGCTTCCTGTTTAAGATCTGTTGATACACACTTCCTGTTTAAGACCTGTTGACAAACCCTTCCTGTTTGAGATCTGTTGATACACACTTCCTGTTTAAAGTAGTGATTGCTTGGGTAACTGAAAATCAATTAATCTATGAATTTTTTAAAATTTTTATATATTTTGTAGTTGACAGTATTTGTAACTCATTTATGAAAGTATCAAATATGGTTTTCACGGGAATTGTGATGCTATCATGTTGTCATAGTAACCCCTCTTGTAGACTTTCCGTAATAAATTGTACAGGTGTTTCAGATGGTGTTTAAAATTGATACAAAGAGAGTACATGATACAAATTTTACATCAAATTGAAGTTAAAGCTTTAATCAATATGCAATTTGCATTAAAATATCTATTTGCTTTCATATGAAATAGAAGCACAGCTGCTTATGAGCAGTTTTGCTATTTTTAGAAGATAATTATTTGCCACAGCAGGCATATTGTTTTTGTCCTGTCTGTCATTCTGTAATTGTCATCCTGTCTGAAACTTTAACCTTGCTAATAACTTTTGAACAGTAAGTGCTAGAGCTTTGATATTTCACATGAGTATTCCTTGTGATAAGACCTTTTCGTGGGTACCAAATTTTTTGACCCTGTGACCTTGACCTTGTAGTTTGACCTACTTTTTGAAAACTTTAACCTTGCTAATAGCTTTTGAACAGTAAGTGCTAGAGCTTTGATATTTCACATGAGTATTCCTTGTGACAAGACTAGTACACATTTCTTGTTTAAGATCTGCTGATACACTTCCTGTTTAATATCTGTGTCAACTAAATTCTTTATTGTCCATTTGTACGACGTTTTAATGTTGCAACCAGGCTGAGACATGTACTATTTGCTGATCCATTGATTTAGATATACAGTGGACAAAAGTGCCAGAATAGTTAAATTTTTTGTATTGAATTATCTTTTTTCAAAATATTCATTTAAAGCTATTTTCAAAATAATTTCTATGTTTATAAAAATGTATTTACTATGGTTGCTAGTATCTTATTTATTACAATTTGAAAATAGCCCTTTATCTAATCATTGAAGAGAGTTGATAGTTTGAAAGCAAATGGTGGTAAATTACAGAGAATTGAGTTTAATTGAGTTTAGATTTTATGACATTGGATCAGTAATAATTTCAAATGAATATTTTAGAATAGGATCATATGATAAATATAGTGAATCATTTACAGCTGTGATACTTTTCTGTCTGTGACATACCATAATAGACATCAGTTATAGAGTTGAAACTGTTGATTTCTTTTGTTACAGATTTACCCAAGATTCCCCATCGCCTGGTGAACATCTACGTCGTTCAGCCGATCCTGTGTCATTTCTGTAAGTCGCCGCATGTCATTTCTTTATTACAAATGTAGATGCATGAAATTGCATATAACTGAGAAATGTATCGGCAACAAACCTGTGTATAGCAAACCCAGCTACAGTAAATACAGGTTATTGAAATTAACAAAGATGTTTATAACAATAACAGGATATTCAAATGCAGTCAACTTGATTATTAGAGAACTAAATTATAGTTAATTGTGGATGATTGCAAAGTTAGAAAAGTTTGTTTTTCTGGCATTGGGTCGGGTTACCAGACCCATTCCCAATCCAAAAATTACCAACAATTTCCCAATTCCCCAATCAAGTTTCCTTAAAATTTCATGCTTAAAGAGTCAGAAGGAAGTGATAATATTTTGTTTTTCTGTACACAATGCATACTAGAAATGTAGAATCTGAGCTGCAATGGTAATGAGAGATCTGCTTTTCTCGGAAAACTATGGTATGATAGATACATGTACCTTGTTGTACAAGGAGTGAGTGTTGCTAGTGTGCAGAAAAAATTTATGATCATAAAAACATTTATGAATCTTTACATGCATTAGAAGTATTATATTTATGGTTAAGTCTATAATTCATTGGTGTTTTGTGTGAAATTTGTATCCATGATGCTTATTTTGTGTGTTTCGTTGATTAGATGATTCGTCGAGTAGTGCAGAGCATATCACTTGTTCATTTGGTTAATAAGTGTAATTATAATTAAAATTCTAATGAAATACATTTAACTGTTAGAATTTTTTAGTGAGGGGTGAACTCATTGCCAAGATTTTGCCATGAATATAATCGAATATGATTTATTTCCAAATTAGGGCCCTCGCGGGCATACAGCATACATGATTGTTAACATTTCAATGTGCAATGTTTATTTTAAAAAATGACGATAAAAAAAAAGAGAACAAAACAAGAGCAAAATATGCACTATTAGTATGAGCAATGTTCATACATGAGACATTTTGAACATGATAATACTTATTTATATTATATGTAAGTACCACCGTGTATCCTAATGCAAAACAGTCAGAAATACACACAGGAAAAAAAAATATATATATATATATATGCATGTACATAACAACACTACATGTAATAATAGTAAAGGTAGTATAAGTACATATGATTAACTCCACTGTAATGCAAAAGATACCACGGGACGGTGCATTGGTACTAGATCAACATGTCATGTTTATAATGAGTGCATATGTATATAATAAGCATCAAGTAGTCCTTTTTCAAATGTCTCCACTTTGGACAATTTTTGCATCAATTTTCCCAAATCTATGGACCCAGGGTGAAAATGGTAGGATAACTCCTGAAAGTTATCGAGAATTGTAGTGAAATATAAAGGTTATAAGACAGTTAAAACAAGGAATTTTGATGTTTTGAGGTGCAGATAGCCACACTTCTCTTTTCGGGTATTTGTACACCTTTTTTTAGAGGAGTTTTACCACAATGCATTATAATACAGCTTGTTCTTTTAGATATGTACTAAGTGTATTTAAATAATTTTGTTTAATTTCCAAAAATAGTTCTTTACTGTCAGAACATGTCTGTCAGATAGTAAATTTGTTTTGTCATTCATCATCTGTTTCAACACTTTCATGGTAGTATATTTGTTTTATTCAAAATTTTTCAGTCATATTTTGTTTTAATAGCTTGATGTGAATGGCTGCTATGAATAGTAACATATTTGTGATTCATTTTTGACAGGCGAGGATTATATGTGGGGATGTGGACAGATCGGCAAAAAGTGTGAAGGTACGAGGGTTTTCTGGCTACTGACTAGGGAATACTGCAGAGTCTGTTGCTCAGTAATTTGGTTTTTGACCTGATGAATAAAATCTGTAGAATGCATGTACCAATGAAGTAGTTACCATATGAGCATTGTGTTGAATTGTATATCCACCTTGAGGGTTTCTTGATAAGAAATATAGCTCACCTGGATTTGAACTTACCTGATAAATGGATTGTGTACAGTGAAGAAGGGCTGTGATATGGAATGGCCTGTTCTTTTTAGCTTACCTGAGCCTTCGGCTCAGATGAGCTTTGTCCGTTGTCTGTCGTTAGTGACATCGACGTAAACTTTTCACATTTTCATCTTCTTTCCAGAATCACGGGGCCAATTTTAACCAAACTTGGCACAAAGCATCCTTGGGTGAAGGGCTTTCAAGTTTGTTCAAATGAAGGGGCATGCCCCCTTTAAAGGGGAGATAATCACAAAAATGCAAAAATATGGAGGGTTCATTTAAAAATCTTCTCAAGAACCACTGGGCCAGAGGAGCTGAAACTTACATGAAAACTTCCTGATATAGTGCAGATTCATTTTTGTACAAATCATGGCCCCTTGGGGTAGGATTAGCCGCAATAGAGGATCAAAGTTTTACATGCAAATATATAGGGAAAATCTTTAAAAAATCTCCTCAAGAACCACTGGGCCAGAAAAGTAGAAATTTACTTAAAAGCGTACTGACATTGTGCAGATTCAAGCTTGTTAAAATCATGCCCCCCCCCCCTCCCCCCTGGTTGTAGGATGGGGCCACAATAGGGGATCAAAGTTTTACATACAAATATATAGGGAGAAAATCATTAGAAATCTTCTCAAGAACCACTGGACTAGGAAAGTACAAATTTATACGAAAGCTGGACCATTTCAGTTTTACATGCGAATATATATGGAAAATCTTAAGATAATGTCTAAAGATTTTCCATATATATTCGCATGTAAAACTGGGTCCAGGTGAGCAATGTGGCCCATGGGCCTGGTGTCTTTCTGATACATGTATATCCAATGAGTAATTTGTTATTAAGGCCCTGTTAGCACTGTGTTAATAATGATATATTTATCAAACCTGTATATAATGTTAAGATAAAAATCATGAATTTAAAATCTAGTGAAAACATTTCATTTGGAAAACATACAAATAGCCCAGATGATGCAGTTTATTAATTAATGTTGTATGTTTTGTGCAGGATGTGGAAAATGTTGTCACAATAATTGTTGGAGTGCACCTGAGAACACCCACTGTCAGAGGGAGAGAGTGACCAACCTACCCATTACCTTCGACAAAGAGCAGGTAGAATTGGTCAAAAGCAGTGACCTATTTCACTTCTCCCCACTAACCAAAGAATAACAGTGACCTATTTCACTTCTCCCCGTAACCAAAGAATAGCATTGACCTATTTTACTTCTCCCCACTAACCAAAGAATAGCAGTGACCTAATTCACTTCTCCCCACTAACCAAAGAATAACAGTGACCTATTTCACTTCTCCCCACTAACCAAAGAATAGCAGTGACCTATTTCACTTCTCCCCACTAACCAAAGAATAGCAGTGACCTATTTCACTTCTCCCCACTAACCAAAGAATAGCAGTGACCTATTTCACTTCTCCCCACTAACCAAAGAATAGGTGACAGTTCAGAGCTTAAAGTTATTAATCCAACTTTTTATCTGGCATATTAGATAAGAAGTGGATCACCATTTTGTGACCAAAAGTTATGACAGTATAGAAAACAGTATATAAACATTTGTACTGAAATTCTGTGGAGTAAAACTTACACTGTAAAAGTCAAAACTGACAGGAAAAAGGCAGTATCTTTGACTTTCTTTTCTTTATTGCTTAGGATTTTGACATTGTAACTTCCATTCTAAGCAAATAAGATTTTAATGCAGCCCTTAATTTAGGTGTTGGCGACTTAAATTTGAGATCGACTAAATGCATTAGTACTAAAGTTGCCATCACTATAGTTTGTGGTTTATTTGTGGCCCTGTTACACACACACACACCCCAACTGCTGGTTCCTGTTAAGAGATGGTTAGATATAAAAGGTGTGCTACTGACTGCATGAACCTCATGACGGACCTGCCCTACATTTATTTATTGGGGGGAATCTTGAGACAGTTTGTGATGTGTCATATTGAGGTTTTAGAATGGTGAAGGACAGGCATGGCATGTCCTGATGATGTCATGTGTATGGAATTTTTTTTTTTTTTTTTACACAAAGCAAGAGACATCAATAAATTTTGAAGTCAAATATCTTAGTGCTGTGTATAGTATGGCAATAGTCACATTTACAACACTTTCTTAGTAACTGCAATAAATAAGATTTTAAAGATATTATTAAGATTGCTTAATTATGACCGATTTCTCTTACCATGGCCTAGTTTACAAGTCTGCAAACCAACAAATGGGAAATGTCGGACTCACAAGGTTGTGGTGAAAAATGTTCCATGTGATGAGGTTATGCAATAGTGCTTAAAAACACTGCATTTGATGTGTCAGATAAAGGTTGATATGCAGCAATTTTTGGCACTGACTCTCAAAGTCCGGGGTCTGCATTATTTTAATAGCTCTTCTGTATTTGAAGGGAGATAAAGCATTCCATGCTGCAAGCAATGCTTGCCAAACCTGTGGATGAAATGGGGCCAGTGTTCCCCTCAGTATTACTGGGGCCCCCTTTGCTTTTGAAGTGCAGCTTCAATAATTTCCTCCCCCACTTAATGGTAGAAATCATCAGATTCTTATCTCCCCAAAACCTTTCATGTAAATTTTCTTTCTTCGGATTTTCTGTTCATTTTGTAATAATTATTTCCTAATTCTTTTTCAAGGGTGTTATATATCACCCAAGGTCATATTTTTGACGAGAAATTTTGTATACCAAAGTCAGGTTTTGGGGGAGTTTTTAATATATATTTTTTTCAAATTCTCACCTAGGTCTGTTTTTTTTTTTAGCCGATTGAGAAGTGGAGCAACCGTAATGTTGTGGATCTTCTAGCATGTCTAAACCTCTACAGATATGCCCAGCTCTTCAAGGACAAGAAGATAAACGGAGCACAGCTCAAAGCAATGAGCAAGGAGGACTTGCAGGTCAGTGCATGTCGTTCATTAGATAAACAGAATTAGGAGGATGTAAGGCACTCCTGTGTTAAGACGATGACAGAGAGCTGAGGGAGGGAAGTGCTCTTTTTTATATAAAAGTCGAATTTGTTGGAAAGCTGATACTGTTGAATGGTGAGAAGTTGTAGGTAATTCCTCTTGATGTGTCTATTCTTAAACCTTGCTCATAACTTTGATTTACAATAAATAATCATCCCTAGCGTGCAGCCATGAAATAGAGTCACGATTTCGTATTGTTGTGATTGAACACACTGAGACCTAATTTTACTGAAACAAGTACATAGACTGGCATAAGATATTAAAGGAATTTACATAATAAGTTGTTTGCAGATTATTTAAGACAAATCTTACATTGATTAGGCCAATTCAACATAATTAGTAGATTATCATCCAGGGTCAGCAAAAAGTATGGGAAGAGTGGGAGGATTTTATTTTTTTATTTTTATTTTTTGAGAAAGATATTAAAGACAAACAAGTTTTTTTCCCCAACAGATCCGCATCATGTAATAGCAGATGGATATCAATCTATGCTATTTTCATACACTAATTCCAGGTCAAGCTTTAAGTTAAGGATATAACAGAAATATACCTAACTTCTTCAAGATTTACGTCGGTAAGAACGCGAGAAATTAAGAAAACCATATAAATCTATTTTCTTCACGTGACTTTTTACGTTCCTATACTGGAAATGTAAACAAGAAGTGTAAATACCGGAGTCGGACATGAAAATATTCCAGAAATCGCAAGTTTCGCAAAATAAAATTTTTTGGGGCGGGCCAATTTTTGAGGGGCGGGTGGGGATGATAATCTATCAATTAAGTTGAATTGGCCTTACTATGGGGTAGGTCAGAATCATGAGAAACCATCACTTTTGCCACTGGTAAGCTGAATTCATTTTGGATGTCTTGTTTCTAAACTGTGCAATAAGATTTGTCATTTTGGTAAGGTATTTGAAATAATTCTCTTGGTTTTAAACATTTGTAGTGTTGGGGTCAGTGACTCCAGGTCACTTAACACTATGCCCCAGATGGAGTTTATCTAAAAGAGTATCTAGTGGTGTTTTAGGAATAAAAGTCTGGCTGATGAACAGGAAGTAGGCCTAGAAAATGCTCAGGGTACATTAACTTTGATTTCCCATCTCGAAGCTAATGTATGGACCAAGACTGTTCTGCTCTTTAGTGCAATGAGGTCCATTTCCTGGTATTGTCATGACAACAAAATATATGTCTGTGTGTACCAGTGTTTGTTTTATCGTTGTCATGGATGATCCTTATTTTTTGTCGTTTTTCCATTTGATTATCTAGTGTAATATACATGCTATATGTGATGGTCTACTGCTTACGTAAACACATTGTAGAAATGTGCAACACTGAACTGATGAGGAAATGATACACCACTATTAGTACTTACTCCACTCAATAGGATAAAATTGATCTTCTCTTAAATAATTTGCATTTGAATTCATCTAGAAACGTGGTATAGTGTGAGTGTCCCATACCAGGTGTCAATGTGTTTATAATTGTGACAGGAAAGACTTCTCCTGGCTCTAAGTAGAGGTTGTCTGAAGAACCAACGGATGTAAGGCGGAGGAAATTGGAGCTGATAGCCACACCTGGGGCCTCTCAAAGGGGTTCATAGCACACCTTTAGGGCACAGTTAGAGATTCATGGGACACCTTGTTCACAGTAAGGGGTTCGTAGGACACCTTGTTCACAGTTAGGGGTTCGTAGGACACCTTGTTCACAGTTAGGGGTTCGTAGGACACCTTGTTCACAGTTAGGTGTTCGTAGAAGCTTGTTCACTGTTTGGGTTTTACACTCGACTGTAAATTAAGGTACATTATCTATCTGTAATTGTTCAGATTCCCGAAGTTTGGATGTACTTTTCCTGTAAGTAACAAAAGAATAGAAATGTTTATGATAAGATATAATTACATGTACTAAAGTTACTTAGAATAGAGGAATATGTTATTTTCACTTCTTGGTCTTTTAACTTGATGGCAGCCAGAACAAGCATTGATGTGGTGATGGAGATTGCGATCTACCATCAGTCTTATAGAGCTTATCATCTCCCACCAAGGAAAAATCATTTACAGAATACTGCCCTCTGCAAGAGAAAAAAAAGAGAGTAGGTTTTTTTTTCAATTGATAATCGATATTCCCTCGCTGTTGTTGATAGCCTTAGGACAAAGACAGAAAATGACCCAGTATCCGAGGCATGAACTTTGACCTCTGGCTCTTTCTGCCCCCAATCTTTCATTTAGATTTTGCTGTGATCATGATGAAAGGAAACATATAGTACAGCATTATGCTATTTAAGAGATGCGCTGATGATAGAGGGAGCATTTGATGGCTATTACTGATGCAGTGATGGGGGGTGTCTGTACTCTAAGCCAGTGTCAGCTGTTGTGGTATGTTTGGGGAGCCCTGACTCATATCTACACAGCTTGTGGAGTCTGACAATAGGGAGAATTCATTCATATATAGGTACATGTAAATTTATGCCTGCAATAGAATCAAAGATAATGACTATAATTATCATCAGAATGGAGAGTTGTTTTACATGTAAGTCATCTTCATTTTACTGTTAACATAAAACAGGATGTGGTCCGTAGAATCGCCTCAGGGCGATCTCGAAGATTGTATCGCTCTATCTGATACTGTTTCATCAATTTTCATGCACATAATATTTTGTTGGTCTTGCCAGATTCCTGGACAGATAGCTATTATTCCCTTAAAAAATAAAACTGAATGTGCTTCATTGATCATTTGATTTCATGGTCTTGCTCAATCATAAAATGAAAAGATATTGGTGTTCAACTATAAAAATAACAAAATTCGGGGTTCAAGGTGTATAAGAAGAAGCGCAAAATTTAACATTTAATAATGAAAAAATAGAACCTGTAAGTAAAATAATTTATTATTCAAGGAGTCTTGATATTCAGATTGAAAATATGATCTTGCCCATGCAGGAACTGTGTATTACACACACACACACACACACACATATATATATCAGCTAGGAAGTTGTTGAAGTAAACCATATTCCCTGTGTCACAGATAAAAATAATTGGTTTTAAGAATTTTTTTTTCAGTGTCAGATTTATTAGTTGGATGCATGTGTCACACAGAAAAGAAAATTTCATGCACAATATGCATGTATATATTCACATTTTCAATGTTTTTACTTTTGATATTACTACAAATTTTAATGAAAGCCATTTCCTGATTGCAATTGTAAACAACGCACATATGAATACAGATAAATGTCGTACATATATTTTAACAGTTTGGAATTCCAAAAGAAATAAAAGTAGAATGTAAATTTAAGTTTTGAAAATAACATGCTTCAAGAAGTATGCCAGATGATGCATCCACGGGTTATACCCTCGTGTATTTTCAGACTTGAAATTTATTATCTTTTGAAAATACATGTAAGATTATATGACTAAGTATCCTTTGCACATGCACATAACTGATGAATTCACAGGGACACAGAGTTCTGCATCAAATCATCCATTAGCAAAGTCATCAAGTTTAGCCTATTTAAGATGAATAAAAACTTGAAGTGTAGTCGTCCAGGAAATCATGCTGAATATCATCAAGAACTTGATAGGTTTCCCGAGTAGATCTAATCATTTACTTGTGCAAGATTAAGAATATAGTAGAAACTCAAACTTAATATGTTATAGATATTTGTGAAATTGTACAGGTTTTGCTAGATTGTGTATTTATGGTGACTTTTGTTGACTGTCTCTTCTGTTCTAATGAATAGGATATACACATTGTTCCCAACATTTAGAGGAAGAAGTCTATTGTGTAATTGTATAAGCACAAAACAAGATAGAAGTAATACCAAGACAAGGATAAGCAAACTTAATACACATATTCTGTTGTCATAGTAGGGTTGTTGTATGGTGTGATGTATGTGTGTATCAGTCTATGTGTCTGTCTGTTCACCCATCAACATTTTATGGAAAGGATAGAAAAGAATACTCATGTGGCTAGGATAATCAAACCTGGTACAGAAGTGCCTGTTATTTCTCAGGGCTAAAGGTGAAAGTTACACTTTTGTAATAATGAACGAAAAACAGTACTAAGAAGACTAGGATGAACATGTTTCCCTGCAGTGTTCAGTGGTGGATCCATGATTTCTGAAAAGGGGGGGGGGGACACCTGTGAAAGTTGAGTTATTTAAACCCAATTAGTAAAATTCTCAACCATTTTGGGTGCCAAATCTTGAGTTTTCACTTCATATATATATACCAGTAACGCATTGTAAATTCGTGGCGAAAAAAGCCCCGCCCCCTTCTTTCCCCTAAATCTGCCACTGGTGTTGGTACCAAGTCAAGTTATACTGTATTGGTGTTGCTGTTTAACAAAGTCGTCTGAGAACTACCATTTTAAGATACACTTTGATATAAGAAAAAGTACTGAAAAAACATGATCTGAGCCCTTTTGGTTTCTTTGGATGTTTATTTTCCGTAGGCATTGCTAGTTCATTCTTGTGTGTGTGCTTGTACTCGTCATTATATCAAGTGTTGACTGACCTATTTCTGATGTAATACACCGAAGATCCCCTGCTTTATGCAAAAAACAATAGCAGTGATTAATTTTATCAATATTTAAAATTTTGACACAAGGTTTTGTCAGCTGCGTTTTTCATTTTGACGTCATAAATGGTTCAAGTTTTGAGACACCTTAAATGATTTTCTGTTTCAATGAATTTTGTTAGTAATAATGTTCACTCTGCTCTACTTCCTTTGTTTGACTTGCTGCCATAATGTGCAAATATTTACATTTGCAACTGTTTTCTCTGTTAAAACCCTTTGATACTTCAATATGTTAATTCCCCATATACACAACTGAATATGTAAATTTCGCATTTGCATGCAAATGAGTGACATCAGTGGGTGTGGATCGTGGAAATTAACATGGAAGTATATTTCTATTAGGCAGTAGTTTTGATATGTTGATTTTTTATTTTCATTTTTATTTCAAATAGATCTATATGGAATTGTTTTCTAGTTTGTTGGATATGTGAGGTGATGTGAGTACAATGGAAAAAGTGATAATGTAGCGTCACCATAATGCAAATTATCACATTTTCCCTGGAGTCATTGTAGTTAATAACCCCAGATACCCAACAAAGTAGACAGTGATTCTTAGTCTTGTAGCATAGATAGTGGGGCTGAAACGATACGCCCCTTCATGATACGATACGTATTGCAATACTTTTTGCCTCGATTCATTATTTTCAATACGATACATTTTACTTAAGAAACCAATAATAACTGAAGGAAAAATTAATTTGCCTCGATTCATTATTTTCAATACGATACATTTTACTTAAGAAACCAATAATAACTGAAGAAAAAATTAATTACAAAGATTCACAGTCATAATTTTAAAAGCAAACTGTTTCCACACCGCAGTATGGTAAGATGCCTGGTGGCTCTGTAGTTAAACTGATTAATATTATTGTTTTTGGTCAGACTCAAGGCAAACAACAGTCTGATCATTATCAGACACCATTTTATCCCTCATGTAAAAATAAAAAGTACAGGTCAAGCCCAATGTATTTTACTGAATCCGATTTTATAAAATGTATTGAATCGAAGATCGAAGCAATGAATCGAACATTGAATCGAGCATTTACATTGAACAGTATCAATATTTTGGTGAATCGGTTCAGCCCTAATAGATAGGTATGATATTGCAGTACATATGTACTGATTTTACCTGTGTGACATTTACAGGTAGTGAAGCTGATAAAGCAATAGGAAATCTGATAAATGGAAAATGATGTTAGATGTAAAGTATGATTTCTATTTCAAAACACAGAAGTATCATGTTAGTTCTGACTCCATGAAAGTCTGACAAGGGAACACACACATGGGAACTTATTTATAAACTTGATATTGTGATGAGAATTATTGGGACGATATTTGAATGAGAAAACTTACCAGTTGGAGATGCCATTAGTTGAGGTCAGTTTCAGTTGAATAGTGAAGTGTGTGTTAAATGTTACAGTCAGTACTAGTGAAATACGTATTTCATGTCATTAATCAGTGAATGAAATATGTAGTACATCAAGTGGTGATGTAATCAGTCATGTCATTCTAACTGAATGAAGTCGCACACAAATAACAGCTAGACGTCGTGAGGCCCTAACAAAGATTCCCCCTCCCCCCTTTCAATTTGGAAAGAAATGCATGTACTCGTACATAAGTAATTGCTGCATGTATTTCTCTCAGGGGGAAAGGGTATTTCTACTACTTACCTACCCTGACTAGTCTAAATGAATGTATGGAAAGGGGCGAATAAACAATGTTTGAATACTTCACAACTTTGATTTTCAAGAAAAGTTCTGTGATTGAACAAAAGTTGTAGTGCATGATGGAATGTTTATAGAGTCCATAAAATATGATTATTATCAACTTACATTCCCTGTTAAATGTAATGATAGTATTTCAGATTTCTCACTTAGTTCCTTATTTTTCATCATTGGCAGTGTGATTGACATGTCGAATCAAATTAGACACATGTTGGATATGAATTTTGTTTATGGTTGTGTATTGTTATATATGTAGAATATCTTAGAATAATGGTCTGAAGATTGACGGGTCTTCCTCCTAATGTTTTTTTGTGAATGCCTGCTGATTTATAGAAGAATACTAGCCAAATAAATTCAGTTGTGAGTCTGCTGACAGTGAGAAATTTATTCCTAAGAACAGGTTACCATTAAGATTTAGTGACAGTACTGACATTTTGTGGTGTTCTAGGTGAAAATAACCTTGTCCATCTGGGCACTATGCCCACCCCACACTCCTGTCTGTGGTTGCCACGGAGACCTAACAGCTGTCTTAGATAAGGTCAATAAAAAAAAACCTGGAGAAGTGGAAACCAAATTGACCTGTGTTCATTCTTGGGGCATATTGAAAAAAAAAAGATATGCTTAGGTCGCAGGCTTCAGCTTGATTTAGGTATCCTAGCTGACAGCATTTGTCCAGGTGGGAAAGCAGACTCACCTGGAGAGGAAATATCCCCTGGTACCAAATGACAGTTGACCTGGTATGAACATCTGTGAACTAACTCTGACCCACATCATGCATCTATTACTTGAGATGTGTAAGCTATTCTATGTACTAACTGACTTAAAAGCACTGTATCTGCAAAAATCTTTGATACCATCTGCAGAAAATAGCAGACCTGTGCTTTGTCTTAGTTTTGGCATTTTTAAAATCTAGTGTGATAGTTCAAGGAGATCCATAAAAGAGATGGGTTGTTGTTCTTTTTTCTGTCATTGGAGGAGGGCATTGTGTGACTGGTGGGGTTTAATGGTGTACAACAGATTAATTGGAAGCCACTATTTATATTACGTGAGTATGTCAGTAGGGGCGTGAGATCCGATCCGATCCACCACAGATAAAGCACAATGCTATAGTCGGGCTGATGTCTTTTTATGGAGGTTGATTTTAAATCTTGCAGTAATTAGGTCGTAGTTTGGACAGATCTCAAAGTGTGCTGGATTCTTCCAGACTTCAATCTTAACTTCAGATTGTACCCAGTGTCTGATGTATTCCTGATGTGTACTTTGAAGTTCATTATCTCCTTGTGTAATCCTGAAGCCATTCATTATAGAAAAATCTTGCATACACAACATTATGCTAAACTCGGTTCTTAGACTCTACCATTGCACAATTATTCAGCTCAGCGACTATCAAGTTCCACTCTACAAAAGACCTCTGACAATCTATGATTATTTTCTTCTGTTTCAATTTTATAATATATGCCTCATTCATTAGCTTTCCCAATTTGGTAATTAGGATACACGAGATGTCCTAGATGTTATTATGTGTACATACATTTATGCTCTATCCTCCAAACAGCTATTTCATTATGTAGTCCAACCTTATCTGTCCTTGGAATATACTGTATTTGCGTATTTTGATATGTATACACAATTTATCACGTATTACTTGTGATGAAAGCCCTTTAGAAGATATCAATCTATAGAGTATTAGCCAGCAAGTTTTATGTGCCCATCTTTAGACAGGGTGTATTATGGTACATGCACAATGATGTCTTTTATGTTCCCTGTCACATATCAAGCTGAAACTTTCTGTGTAACTTCTCTGTATGCCAGTTTTCAAGTTAGGACCTTATTTTACAGAGTGTATAGGTATTGAAGTTGTGCGTGTGTGGCAAAGATTTTGATTTGTTGTTAAACAGATGAAGTTTGAGTTTAGGCCCTATTGACATATTTTTGAATGAGTTACAGACCTTGAACTTAGCAAATTTCAGGGATTTGACATTTTTTGTGAACTTTTTTTACTATCCCTGCAGTTATTGATTTGAAAATTTATACATGAACTTTATCAATGGGTTGCAGATCAAATTCTAGTTGGGCTTTGCTGAACTTTTTTTGAAAGAGTTATGGACCTTGAATTTTGCAAATTGTATGTATTTGATAGTTTTCCAAACTTTTTGGGGTTATCCTAGCAGAATTAATTTGAAAATTTATGCATGAACTTCTATCAAAGGGTTACAGCTCTAGTTTGAGTTTGAGCTTTGTTGACCGTATTTAAAAGCATTATGGACATGTCTCCTAGTAATGCTTGCCATCTCAATGATTGTAGTACAGTCAAGTTTTCATTGGTTTGAAATTTTTTTTTTAATACAGTCAAATTTTGGGAACTATTTTACACACAGAGCTCTTGGTTTGTCTATTTACCTCCTGTCACGTCTTCTAGGATCTTAGTATTTATTACAGATATTAAACACTTTGCTTTGTGCAAATAATACACCTTAAATATAAAGCTTGTGATGGGTGTATTATATACTGTTTCAGGTACTCTTATACTTGGACTGAGACAAAATACTGATCTTGGTCACGGTGTAGGTTGGTGAAATTTGCATGTCGGCGTAGTAAAGTTTCTCAGTTGCTGGTCTCTTCTGACATACAAAATTCATGTCAGCTGTACTTTGGCCATAAGCCAGGTGTTTTTTCATAATGGCTTTTAAGGCACTGTTTTTGATCAACTTTTGATGAAAGAAATTGTACTTTTAGAAGAGTATTGAATTATGTTATCTTAGTAAAGATAATACTTATAGGAAGTGGGTATTGATTTAACTGACCAAATTCCAAACAGAAACACCTCATCAAATTTATAGCGCTGTTATTGTGTTATGTATGTAGTGATAACTACTAGCGTATCCCACTTTACTTGGATTTATACTGATTGCAGTGTGAAATTTAACACATGACTATTGATACCTAAATTGGAAGAGAAATATCTAATACTTATAATTGAATTTCACTTGTAAAACACAATTTGATTGGTTTTAAGTCGATCCCGCCATTTAACGTCCTAGGAATCGGGTCACAATACATTTGGTTTCCATTTTATTGCTATAGCAATCTTGCTCAGTGTATCATAAATTTTTTTTATATTTTCTTTAGATCTATTTATCATTTAATAACATCAAATGCAGTTTACTTAAATTGAATTATAAGGATTAAAAGACATATATTGACTGATTTTCTACAATATAAAGTAAGGTGGGATAATGTATGCCCATTTTATCGTGGTTTATAATGCGTAACTCAACTTACTTTATTTTGTATAAAATGAGTAGAGATTATCATCATTCCTTAGAAATAAATTTTAGAAAGTAACCCCTTTTGACTGTCTTTCTAAATTCAATTCCTGATTCTGATTGTCCATTGTTTCGACTTTTGTAGGATATTGGCATTAAAGATCCGTTTCACCAGTCAGCTCTCCTAGTGTGTTTCGATGAACTTTGTGGACGGGATTCTGATGAGGTAAGAAAAGAAATTTACCCAGCAGTTGTGTACTGCTTTGTGTTGCTCCATTCATTTCAGTCACACATATTGGTTTATCAGTCAGACTCGCCCAAGTGGAAGAGTAATTTTTGAATTGATGTGTCAGAAGTTTATTGTTAAGGGATTTCATAAAGAATGGAGGGTGGGTAGAAAATGTCATGCAGTAGTGCATTTTATGGATATCAGAATGATGGAAGTCATTATTTTATATTAATAGAGGTTCCTAATATACCACCTTGCTATTTTTGGTGCCAATTAGTAAACTCAACACCACCACCCCCACACTAATCTCAGCCGAGATTCGGCTTGGCAGGTTGAGCCGGATCTAAACAGAGATTACCCCTACCCCAATTTTTTGCTCTTAACACTTACATTGTGAAGGTTTTTTTTTTTGGTTTTTTTTACACACACTTGAGAGAAAGATGCAGATTATAGTGATTTTGTCTGATAATTTTATTTGCTGTCAATTCTATGGAGGGAAATTTTTCATCATTAATTTGCTACCTTTCATTATTACTTTATTTCCGTCTTGGGAACAGGAAACTAATGAGGAGTTCTCTCTGTTGTTAGTTGAACTGACTATTCTCCATATAGTCTGCTCCCAGTCTTTTAATGGCCCTAGGGAGCTGTCTGCAAGCTATAACTAATCTGTCAGCAAGTTACTGGACTAATTAGGTCAACACTTTGTAATTAATGACCTACAGGGTGGTTTGCTATCCATCACCACCCCGTGGGCGGGGCCCCAGAGCTGTTATCTAGGTTAATAGGACAGCTGTGATTGCCAGTTACAAAGTGCTGGATAATCAATAAAGGTCCCCAGTATGACACCACCTTCTTTCTCCTGTTTGCTCAAAAGATTAGTGAACAGGATTGTGACCCATTTATTGTTTGTCCTACTTAAGGGCAAAAACCACAAAAAAGAGATAAAGAAATAGTCTGTTTAAATAAAAATTTAAAACCACACTCAGGAGAGAAATTTCCCTTGAGGCCTCTGCTGTATTTTGTAGGCCATTATGCAGTTAATGCTCAGGTGAAAAGCTTGATTTTACCTATGTGTGTTGCTTGCTTGGCATTCTGACAATAGCTTACCACTGCTCTGCAAGAAACATGACCTCTCTCTCTTGGCAGGTAGCCAAGTGTATTATTATAACTGGAGAAATCTAGGTTAAGCGGAATGGCTGCTGGTTGGCTGAGGGGCTGACCTACTTAATCAGTCAGCTGCGAAGCGCTGCTGTCTAATGTTCATAGGAGTTAGCCCAGTGTAGTGAGTGTGTGTGTGATTGTTATACCAGGGAGAAATATATAGTTCTATATTGAGGGATTTTCCAACACTATTTCTTGTTCTGTGTATTGAAAAAGATAACATTTTCATGATATTGGAATAATTTTTTGGGATGATTTTGATGTGGATGTGAATTTTTGCCCGGTGTTACATGTGGATGAGATTTTTGTGTGGAGTAGTGGATGGGTGGAATTGTGGAATAAACCATGTATGAGTACACCCCTCCGGTGTCCACAGCATGTTCTACCCCATGTCAGTTTTGTGATTTTTATACACAGCAACCTTATGCCACCAGCCTGCCACCACCACCTGGGACTCAGTGTCTTGACATGGAAGGTAGGCCTTTTAAGTCTTATATTGCCTCTAATATGTTTTCTTTAGTAAATCTAAACTAAAGGATGTAGTCGTAGTTTTTTATTTTCTTCGGTAAAAAATATTTTCTGATATAACAAAGGAATCGCTGTAATGAATTAGGTTCATGAATTGAATATTTTTTGACATGGATGGTGCATGAGGCATTCGTTATGGATTCAATCATTGAAGATTTTATCATAAGAAACTTGAGATGATTTATACTAGATGTGATAGAATTAGATTCTATATTTCAGTTTTTGTGACAAGCAATGAATAAGAGAGCTATAGAGAGAACTGTGACGCCGAACAGATCATGCTCGGTAGTTCACCTAATACTTTAATCATGGCAGACCATTCACTTCTCTGTAATGGCACACCGAATTAAAAGCATGACGTGGTTTAAATTGCTAAGAATGAAATAAAAAGATTAACCTTAATTTTACCCCTATAAATAGCAGGATAATTCCTTGGTTAGGTACATTTAAGCTCAGCAGTGGCTGAGATAGAGGGCGATAAGGAAGAGGGGTGTAAAATTGGCAACAGTATGGGAGCAATGTGGTTTTAAAAACGCATGTGTAGAGAATTCAGTGTGATGAGCATCCCACTCCATTTTGTCATGATAATGCCAGGAATTCTAAGTCTGCGCCATTAAAATGGAATTCTAACATCGCGCCATCGAAATGTGCGCCATCGAAATGGTTCTTCTACGGCAGGGTACTTGAAATTCGGGTTTTGTTTTAATTACCTGAAAACTTACCATTTGTAGAAAACACTTTAGTGATCAAGATTTTTTAGTGTACTGACTTGATCAAGAGGAGTTCTCAAATAATTAACAGATCATTGATAACATTTGTTAGATTTTGCACAATTGTAGGAATATTATGATATGATATGATTAATTCCAAATTAGGGCCCAAATGGGTATAACACTGAACATAGATGATTCAAATCACAAGTACAATGCAGGACTGAGTTCCAGTACACAAATATATATATTTCTTGTGAGCACACTTGTGTTTGATAAACTATTACATGAATTTTAAAAGTAAATAATTTGTTTAAAACAAAAATTTTCCATGTGTGATCCACAATTTTAATAATTCATTACCCCATCACAATTAGGTTATGAGTCATAAAGTATGTCAGGCTGTTTGACGTAGAATGGGGATATTTATAGATTTGATTTTGATGTAATGCCGATAGCTTGTTCCTATTATTAGGTGTCTTTTATGTCAGATAGTGCTACTGAAGAGAAAATGATCTGCGTTTTTTGTGAACATCTCAAGGTTTCTTACGTGATTTGAGTGGGTTCATTCAGCATGGATAGATGCACTCAATTTTTTTCTCTTTATTGCATTCAATACACAAAGCATTTTTGTACAAAAAAGAATAATTAAAAATAAGTTAAATCACTTGGATTGAAAATGACATTTTTCTTCCAATATGATATTGTGCAAAGGAAAGAGAGTCCATTCTCTGTTTTTAAGTAATGAATATTCATTAAAGTTTAGTTGTCTTCCTTTTCAGCCTCTGGATGCGGCGGTGCAGGGGCCTCTGAACAGCATCGCTTCTCCGAGTACAGCTTTTCCTCCATGCAGCGATGCCATCTTTGTGACAAGTTTCTGTATGGCCTGATGAGGCAGGGCCTCCAGTGTAGAGGTAATGTGTTCCTCAGTGAACAAAATCTTCTCCACAGTGTTTTAGCTAGAAATTTTGATGTCACTCTGCAAAGCAAAGCCTCCATTTTTCCAGCTGGTTTTGGCTGTATTGTGTATTATTTATATATTTATACCCTTGGGAAATATTGTTTATATGATTACAAAATCAAAGTTATGTACCATTGTGAATGGTTTGGGCGAATAAATGAAATGAATGAAGTTGTTGACTGCGGGTGTTTAAATATTAAGTTAATTTTTTGACAGAATGTGGAATGTGCTGTCACCGGTACTGCTCGGCCACTCATCAAACTGAGTGCAATGTGCCAAAACTTGAGAGATTAAGGCGACCAAGTTTCTCTCAGAGTAAGTCCCCAACTTCATATTAGTTAAGAATTCATCTAGAAGATTTTGTGTGGAGTTTGGTCTTGTTTTCTGCTGCTTTCTAACTCTTGACTTTACCTTGTAGATTCCAGTTTTGGGGCAGAGTTGACAGAAGAAGTACCGAAGTCTCAGTATGGAGCACCGTGGGTCGTCGTCAAATGCACAGAAGAAGTGGAGAAATGGTGCCGCAACCACCGTAAGCAAATTTTGATTATAACAAAGATCATATCCCTGTCTAATCGTAACACTATGTGTAAACAGTTTTTTAGATGGAAATCAAAATGAATTTTTTAAAGAAATCCAGATGCACACATACCATTGCTGTTTTGTGTCTCACCTAACATGATTTTTATTGCTGGAGTTAAATTGATAAGTTGGCAAATTTTTTTATTGAAAGGATTCCTCCTAAAAAATTATTTATACTGCCTCCTTCAGATTTTTCTAACATGACTTTCTTTTATTTAATATTGAACAGAGGCAGAATCTCTAAGTGTGTACAGAATGTTTGCCAAAACAGAAGAAATAAATGCCATCAAACTGGAATTCAATATGGGTAGGTGTTCATAGTTATTGAAGAAATCTTCTATGTATTTTTTTTTTGCAGTGTCAGCATCACTGTGCTCATTTACGGGAGTGACAGTTAGCCGATTGTCAGAGTATTGATTGAAATTTTCCATTTTCAGTAGATGACCCTTCCCAGATGAGCCTTGGTTCCCACAATGTCCACTGTGTGGCAGGGGTGCTGAAAAAATATCTGAGGGAGCTCCCTAATCCTGTGATCCCCGTGGAAATGTACCCCCATTTCATCTTAGCAGCCAGTGAGTAAAACCAATCCCAGCTAATGCTTGATTACAGAGATTAAAGGAAATAACAAGTCTTCTGTGACCAGCTCACAACTTCAATCTCCGTCTTCCTCTTCTTCAAGTTGACATTCAAGTTCGAGAAGAAATGCTAACACATACTTTAGTACACTAAGTAGGTGCATTGAGCACGCAAAGTAACTGACGAGGTTGATTCTGACCTTGACCTTGTTAGGCAGACCACACACTGAGCCTGTATGTCTCTGTGCAGTGAACCCCGAAGTGAGTGCAAAACTGGGGAAAAAACCCACAAAATCCTGACAATTCTGACACTCGCTGCCAGTCACATATCTATGTTTAAAAGGGAACTCAAAAAACTTCTAGGCTAACCTTTTTGTATATTCTCCGTGTGGTATCTAGTAAATAATGCGGTGTCTCTAAGCACCAAATAAAAATGTGGTACACATGTAAACCAAATTTAATTGGCATTTCATTTCGTAATTCATGACAAAGAGCAATGTTTTAATGGCTTTTCAAAGAAGCAGGTGACCTAGAAAACGAGATTCACACTAACAATACCTGTACAGAATGTCAAGTGAAGGAGAAGAATATCTTGTATTGTAACCAACAGCATGTCCCGTCTCAACCAATTACTCCAGAGGAATTTCTTCTAATCTTGTTATTAAATTCCAGAGAACCCCAGCTCTCGGACACTCTCTGACCTGATTGATGGGCTACCCAGGGACCACAAGTCCACTCTCGAGTACCTAATGGCCCACTTTTTGAGACTGTGGCAGATCCAACATGAGTCAGGGGTGGCAGACGGACTAGACAAACTCTCCCATGTCTTCTGCCACATTCTGCTGAGGCCACCGTGGGAAAGAATTATGTAAGTTGCACAACTATCACCCTATAATCATTAACAGGTGACAACCAAGGCTTTAATTGCATTTCAATTACCTGTATTTGAATTGCTGATAAAGAATGAAATTTTTTTTTTAAATTCGGAAAAGGATCTGCACCAAAGGCCTGAAGACTTTACATAGTGAAAGATTCCAAAAACTGTATCTGCTATAATTGGATTTAAGATGCCATTTATGAAATGTTAAAAAAAAAAAAGGAGTCCGATTTCTTGGTTAATGATCGCAAGAGATGATTTTTTTGTAAAATTGTGTCAGTTTAAATCATGTGCTGTCACGTAAGACACAGACAACCCTTTGTTATGTAATGGAGAATGATGTTTTTATCCTCCTCATTTCTATGATTTCTCACACAATTAAACACATCTAATTTATTCAGGGAATACCAGACATACTTTATTCCATCTATACTTTATAGTGATTTAATCAGGATTATTGAACACAAGTTTGTGGGGCAGTCTGAATTGTTCTTTGTTAAAGGATTTTGGGGAAATCTACTAAAGCAGTCAGTCAGGCGTAAATTAGGTCGATGGTTGGTGCCTTGCAGGTAAAAATCTCAGCCAAAATAAAGTAAGAAATTGTCTGTCAGGCGCCTCTGGTTGTCTCTGTCACTTGTCTTCTATTGGATGGGACTAGGATTAGAAAGTTAGATATGACAATGTAACCAAATTATTTTGCCTATCTGATGACAGAGACTCTTGTTTGTTGATTAGTGCTGCAGTCATGTGACCCCATCCAAAAAAGGGAAGTATGTGTAGGGTATTGCTTATCAGTTTCCTGCCGCAATATTACCACAGCATATTTGTGAAATCTCAACCAGGATTTAATATTTCTTCATTGATTACAGAGAAATCGTGGAAAATACCAAACTCCACATAGAAATCTTTGAAGAGTTGCTCAAGAACGGCTCCTGGGGTGAAGTTGCACCCCCCACACCTCCACCCCCACAGCCAAGGCCCAAGTCCCCCTTACAGGATTCACCAATGTCTGCCCAGGAGAAACTCAAGGAAGCGGAGTGGTACTGGGGAAAAATTTCCAGGGAAGAAGTGAATGAACTTTTGTGTGATAAATCGGATGGGCATTTTTTAGTTCGGGAGGCCACAACCCCCGGGGATTATACCTTAACCCTCAGAAAGGGGGGCACCAACAAACTCATCAAAATCTACCACAAGGATGGAAAATATGGCTTTGTGGAGCCCTTGACATTTGATTCTGTGGTGGAATTAGTGCAGTTTTACAAAAATACCTCACTAGCAATTTATAACAAGACTCTGGATACCAAGCTGTTACACCCTGTATCCAATAGGAATCAGCAGGTTGGTGACTGAGGCATAATATTGTGTGTATTTTCTCTTTTGGGAATTTTGCTCATTGTGCGACAGGTCAAAACCCTCTAGCCATATATTTAATGAGGAATAATGCCCTCCATAAAGTTTTCTCCATTTTCATAATTAGATCCTTAAAAAAAGTCATTTGCAATTATAAAGAGAACAGTGGTTATGGTTTTATGATCTTTTAATGGAAGACTTAATTCCACATAATTTACATTCGTTTTTTCCATTGGTGCTTTAATCAGCAGGTAGTGATCGTGCAGTCTGTGTGATATTTGGTTATGTAGGGAAAAGATGTGATTTGATAAGGAAGGAAAATTGACTATTCCATTGAGTTTTATAGTCATTCTCTCTGGAGAGGAAACCTGAATGGTTTTCTGTAAATGATAATCAATACTGAATACAAAGGTCAGAACCCCCCAAGGTCTAGCATGTATCAGACATGGTATGAGAAATCCATGGAAAGAATGCAACAGTCTCCCTGATTGGTTTATGATATGGTCAGCACTAGATAAGGGCCAGACTAACTGGGGTGATTTGGTCATTGGCAGATAAGGACCAGACTAACTGGGGTGATTTGTTCAGCTTCAGATAAAGGTCAAACTATCTAGGACAAGTGATCAGAAGATGTGATACTGAAATGACCCACTCAGATTACAAAAGTTAAATCTACTGGGGATCTGGTGACTTATGGAAGTGGCAAAGCAGCATCACATTTCTAACATAACATTTGATAATGATTCTATTTTCTGTTGAACTATACGATTTACAACAGAAGATTACATTTCAGTTTATTCACAACTGAGGTAATACAACCTCCTGTCTATATAGATAACACATTTTAGGGTAGATAGAGGTGCAAGACTGGTCTGTTGTTAGTCATAATGTATGTATTGTGGAGAAGTAAGGAGAATTTGATACTGCTTAGTAAGAGGATCAAAGGTAACTTAGGATCACCATATTTATTATTAAGAGTTGAATACATACAAATCTCCTTGACAAGGACAGGCATAAACATATCAAAAAGTACAATAGGCAGACATAATTTTATCATATTTCAAAATAGAAATATGCCCCTGAAAATTTTTTTTGGTGTCAATGATGCCTCATGTTGACAGATTGAAACAGGTGAAGTACAGCTAGTAATTAGCGTACTTTAGAAGACTGAAAATGGGTCTTCCTTAATTTCCATGTAATTAACAGACTGTGCTAGTCACCAGCCCCGACTAGGTGGAGCTGGCGATGACAGGTTCACTAAAGTCAAGTTTATTCCAGGATTTGCCGATGATGCTCTATGAACTGTAGATCTGTGCTTGTCAGATCTTGGAATATAACTGAGCTTCAAAAAAAAACTATCTTACAAAACTATTAATTAGCAAATCTTGTGATTGTAGATACCACGGCTTTTATGGAACAAGCTGTTAAAGAATGATATTAATCCATTAACACACATTATTATAATAAAAACATGTCCAAAATGTTACCGACATGATAATTTTCGGAAATATGTTAGGATAGTGTTATCATTATTAATCTTGTCTGATGTATCATTTGGTTTGTCTGATATTGAAAAGTCGGGGATGATTTATTCTAGGTTACTTTTGTTACATGTGTAGGTTACTTTGGCAGTCTTCACCCAATTTTCTCGACAGTCAGTAGAACTAGTGGACTTAACGTTTGTACTATAGACAAAATTTCAATATCAAAATTGGACATCTTACTTCGTTTCAGTTTCATCGTGTACATATTCAATGAGCTATTTCTGGACATCTTTTTCAGTTTCAGTTTCATCGTGTACATGTTCAATGAGCTATTTCCTCTTTTCCTCATATTCGTTGTGCTTACTTTGAATTTCTTTCCATATTTTCTTCCGTTATTTCACATTGCTGTGTTTGCCTTCAGAACATCAATGACATTTATTTTGAAGGTCAAGGATATATTCACACTCACTAAACCACTTTGAAATGCCTTTGTTAAGCATCATATTAGTGAATGAAGAAAAAGTTAACTCAAACGTACTTTGTTTCAATAGAATTTCTATTGAGAATTGTTTATTATCGTAATTTTTTACTGCTTTGGTAACAAGTCCAATTTTGTTGTCATAGACGTGTGGGAGTGTTGAAGAACCATGTCTCGGATCAATATCGCAACAATTTGTCAACTGTCCTATGATAAAACAAATGTTAATAGAAGTGGGAAAACAGTACTGTCATTTTAGACTTTAGAAATAGGCTAGAATGTTGTCTAACGGGTAGGCCAACAATGAATATATGGACTGGGAAGAGTACAGAATTTCAATGATATCCAGGTCAGATAATTTGAAATAGATACAGAAACAAGATTTGAGAAAATTGGGATTGGACAGATTGTTTTGGATTCTCTGACTACACACAATGAGCAATTCCCAGACAAAAATGTAGAATCCCTATGAAATAAAGAGTGAAAAAAGCAAGACATGAGATAAGCTTGCCTAGAGAGATTTGTATTGTGTGTTTACTGATGTTGATACAGAAGTATAACGATGAATGTTTACCTCCCTTTAGGATGGACCCTCACTGGTGGACAAAACTGAACAAATGGAAAAACTAAAGCAAGTCCACCATGAACATCAGACCAAGATGGAGGAGTACGATCGTCTGTACGAGACTCACTCAAAACTGAACCAGGAACTCCAGCTTAAACACCAGGCACTGGATGCCTTCAAGGAGACTGTTATCGTGTTCAAAGAACAGATGGAGCTACATAGGCGCCACCATGGCGAGGTTCCCATGCACGAACTCCAAAAGTAAGGACTGTGATTCAATTTCAGAAATCAGAACGGACGCAATAAACTGGGGTGTTTTTTTTTTATGGGTAACCGATTTTCCTATGTTAGAAAAATTTTAAGGTTTTTCTTTAAAATAGTCTTTTATTAATTTTGTTTTGCTTTTACAGGTTATCAGAGAATTATGAATTACTAAAAAGTCGGTGGTTAAGCATACAGGAAAGCAAGCAAGCTCTAGAGATCGACATCAACAAGAAAACTGTGCTAAATCGATCTCTGATCAGTGACATGAACAGCCTTCGACCCGAAATCAAGAGACTGCACAAACAACGAGAGCAAATCCGTAAACTTCTGCAAGATAATGGTATGTCCATGGAGCACCTTGACGATATCCTGGAGAACCAGCCATCGCAGGGAAAGGAAGTGGGACTGAACAGCAAAACTATGAATCTTTGGTACGTGGAAGTCAATAGACAAGATGCAGAAAACCTGCTGCGAAACCAGCGAGATGGAACTTTCCTGATCCGACCACGAGCTGGTGACCCGACCAGCAAGCATGCCCTGTCTATTGTGTAAGTACAATACTTCGAACGTTTTTCACTAGTGTAATGTGATACTTGTGAAAATTCCTGTGTTTGATAGTTGAGGTAATGATTGAAGATTATATTATCTTGAAATTTTATATCCTACAGTTGCAATGGTAGTGTGGGCCACTGCAAGATATACCAGAACAACAATGGGTGTTATGGCTTTACGGAGGGAAATCTGGACAAGTCATCACTGATTGAACTTGTGGACCACTACAGTCGTGAATCCCTAAAGGAGCACAATCCCAGTCTGGATATTCGACTGATTTATCCAGTGTTCGAGGGCCACGATGATAACACGGGAGTCTACCTCCACATGCAGCAAGACTGAGAAAGGAACCACTGACTGCATAATCCACAGAAATCCTGCAGTACAGGCAGGTGCTACCCAATGTGTAATGTCTTTCATTATTGGTTGACCTACCGAGGGTCACCATGACGACAAGAGACGTCTGCAGTAATTTGTGCTCAGTGAAGCGTGACATAATGATGTTATGGCAGATCGTGCAATGCCGCAGTGATTAAAATTTTCATCGTAGAAGCTCCTGCGTTCAAAATGTGATATAATCCAAGGAAAAAAACACAAACAAGATACCAAGGATCTGTGTATAACTAGTGCATGGATTTGTGTATAACTAGTGCATGGATCCTTGAAAACACTAAACAGTGCTAGTCATACATGTTCAAATGGCTGACAGATTATAGTGAGAGAGGTTTGAGTGGCAGAGTATTGGAGCATTCTAGTATTCACATTCAAAATTTTGTCTTGTCCCAGCATTGAACAATAATGGGAGTATACATCATCATCCATGGACCATTTGTATCAAGTGAAGTGACTGTCCGATTGGATTAACTTGACCTTTATGTCCTCTGAACTCCAAGACTGTGACGTGTCATCACCATAGAAATAAAAGTTAAAGTTGCTTCAGAGGATTCATTCTCTGCAGAATATTCTATAAACTTCATAGGGCGAAGTGTCAAATTCTAGATGCAGTATATTTTAATGAGATTTTATTCTTTTAATAAGTGCTACTATAAACTGACTTTGTTAGATGGTCCACGGACTCAGCTGTTTATTTCTTAACAGTATCGCCATTGATCTTCGTTGTATGTTTTCTTATTGGCGCCACCTGGTGTCTGTCTTACAGAACCACCTGTGGTGACAAATAAAATTATGTGCATATAAATGGTAGACTTGTGTTTTCCTGTCAAATTTTTCCGATAAAAGATTTAACCATTTCACTGTTGACCAGCAATTTTAATATTCTAGTTTACAATCACATAAATCATGGAAAGTTTCATAGGAGGAAGAAAATAAATAAAAACGAAAATTTGTATCTTTACTAATAACTTTATTAGAATGTTATGCAATTCATTGTCACTGATGTATGGGGCCCTCGTTATTGATTATAATGATGTGATAACAGGTTTCAGTGCAGAAATAATTGTGTTTTCATGCAACCTTGTCCTCAAACATGACGTCAGCAGAAAAGAAAAAAATAAATTTATACATTTTAAAATCACAATTTCCTTGATGGGTTAGATATAGAGTGCATCTTTGCCAATGCAAACCTTCTGAAAAAATTATCACAAAATTTTTATAGGATGGTTTGAAAACAAAAAAATACAAGAATGTTAAATAGTATAATATATCCTAATATAAATGGTTGGCTTTCTTTCAAAATACACATATCGGTAATATATTCCTTGTCAATTTAATTCCTTAGTTGAATAGTTTAGTGGATTGAGGTTTGCTTAGTTGAATAATTCAGTGGATTGAGGTTTGCTTAGTCAAATAGTTCAGCGAGTTGAGGTTCACTTAGTCGAATAGTTTAGTGGGTTGAGATGTTGATGGTGCACAGAAGTTTATTTTTCTTTTCTTCTTAAACTGCAGCTTTTTTTTGTTATACATGAAATAAAGTAAATTTGAAACTTTGCAATTTCAAAATCCTTCACTTTCCATCCATGACCATTTCAATCGAATTAAAATTGGATGTTAGATTTGCTCGCATATTCACTTGCATAACTATGTTATGAGAGCAAGTGTGTGAGCGGATCTATCGTCTAACTTTAAGGAGGTATACTACACCAGAGAAATATGATATGGATGAAAAGTGGAGGATATATACAACAATATTTTGAAATTGAAAATTTTCAAATTTACTTTATTTAGTCAAAAAATGCAGTTTTAGTAGAAAGCAATCTGAAAAAGATTATAAAACCCCTGCTGGAATTGAACCCGCTATCTACAGTTCAACAGTCCACGTGCTAACCTACTGACCTACTCAGCTGGGCAATAAAATTTGGAATGAATAGACAAATATTGCTGATATTTATATTTTCATCCATGTTTTAAAAGGAAATCAGCCATTATGACAATGTAGAGTACCTCCTTGATTAGATTGTGACCATTTTCTCTGGCGTGTCATTCCTCCTTAAACCAAACTATAGTTTAAAGAGATGAGAGTAATATTCATAAAGACGGCATTTAATTTTTCAGAAGGTATGCATCGACAAAGATGCACTCTTATATCTAAAACTGTAAGGAAGAAAGCATCAATTCAGCTAAGTTATTAAGAAGAATGACAAGATTATGTGGCTCATTCATGATGTTGCAGACGGATTCATCACAACTTGGAATATCATTTTAATTCCTACACTTTTCATCCAATTCTTTTCAAATTTGGCAAGCTGGAGATTTTATTTTAAAAAGTTCACTTCAGCATATAAGTTGAACTTAAAAGCTGTTCAAAGTTTAGAAATATTCATGATTTAGAATGTGAATTTGAATTTTGACGATTTACCTTAAAGAGGAATGTTACACCAGAGAAATTTGATGCGGATGAAAAGTGGATGCGTACAACATTTTGAAATTGAAAACTTTCAAATTTACT
The DNA here is from genome assembly GCF_947568905.1 of Ostrea edulis. Lineage (NCBI taxonomy): Eukaryota > Metazoa > Mollusca > Bivalvia > Ostreida > Ostreidae > Ostrea > Ostrea edulis. The sequence continues at coordinate 71,538,991 of NC_079167.1, forward strand.
TTTAAAATTTAGTCCAAAGGTGCAGTTTTAGTAGAAAGTAATCTGAAAATAATTTAAACTCCTATTGGAGTTGAGCCCACAATCTACAGTTCAAAAGCCTACTGAGCTACTCGGCAAAGCAATTTTAAAAGGAAGTCAGCCATTATGATGATGTACATGTAGCATGCATCCTTAATCATAATAGCAAATTGGTGGCATGAAATTTTACTTTTTTTCACCATTTCTTAATTTTTACTAATACTTTAGACACAAATTAAATTAATTATCAATTGAATTTTCATGAAAATTGAAAGAAATGAATTTTTGTTTTAATTTTAGAAAACTAATAGTTTTATATGAAGTACATGTATATAGGGAAAATTATACTGGTTCATAATGATATGGCCCACAGCTGTTTATTAAACATATTTGTTTGGTTGGTTTTTTTTATGCATTTTATTTAATCTTGAAAATTTACTGTAATGTAGCAAAGTAAAGGATAAGTATGAATAATACATGTCATGATGGCTGATTTTTTAAAAAACTTGAATGAAAATATAAATATTAGCAATATATAAATCTAACTACCTAGCTGGGTAGCTCAGGAGGTTTTAACATTTTAGCAGAGGTTTTAAAATTTTTTTTCCGGATTACTTTTTACTAAAACAGCACTTTTAAACTAACTAACATTTCAAAAGTTTTCAATTTCAACATATTGTACATCTCTACTTTATTCCCATTAGGTGTAGTTGTCCTTAAGATGTCTTTCAACACAGGAATACTTGACAATATCATTTAGCAGTGGCTGATACAGCTGATCTGATGAGCACAGAAATGGGGAAATTATTAAAAATCATACTGTCACGTCTTCAGTAAACGCCAACAGTGATAAGTTGATGCGAGACGGTAAAGTCTTCCAACATGTACTAGGGGGGCGAACGAGAGCGGGGGAGGCCGGCTGGACGAAGTCTGGGTTTTATCGCCCCCGAACGGACAATGCCAGGGTTTAATAGCCCGTTGTCATGGCTATTTGGTCATTTTCAGGCGTTGTGTAGCTGACATTAATGCTCGGGGCCCTCTCCTGGCGGTCGCCAGTGTGTAGCCTGGCGGACATAACGGCGATCACTGTCCTATTGCTTGGCTATTTGGTGGGCGTTTCCCAACGATAAAACACGGTCGTTACTAAACAGGTACGGGAGTCTTGTAGGTCGACCTCCTGACAGTCCGCGGCTATTTTCGTAGCTTTGACTCTTAACTGTCCGCGTTTCCTGCTTCTGAATATTCTTGGAATAGCTCTATACTTGTCCTCGCTCCGAGCGTGGAATCAATCGGTGTCTTGGTAACGGAAAGAGAAGTGTGACACTGCAAGAAAGAGAAAGTTAGATTTATTTTCTCACAGGGCGTGATGTTAAGAATCGATGTTTTACATCACAGGCACGTATCATCTATTTTTTAGGGGTAGGGGGGAAAAAGTAAAATTGCAATTTGGCTCCTCTAAAAATCTTAATAAGCAAACTAAAAAAAAATAAAAAATTGTGATTTACCCCGATCTTTTTAAAAATCCCTAATTCATTGGGGGGGGGGGGGGGGTTGCATTCTTCTGTGTGACCGACTGACTCAGATTATTTTTTCCCAAACTTAATTTTCTTAAACTCTGGGGGAAGGGGGGGGGGTGCAGTCTTTTTGTTTCTTTCATAACTTTCAAGCTTACGTTTTTCTTATAAACTACTACTATCAAAAATAGGAGAGGGGGGGGGGGGGGGCACTCAATGTATATGTATTTGTATTACAAAATATTTCAATTTAAAATTTATTGATTCATCAAACATGTTGGCATACAATCACGTTACACAGTATGATATATATAATGATAATAAACTACGCACTGACAGTTCATACAAAGGGTACATATGTAAATATATATATTTTGCATGTACATGTGTAAATAACAAACAAAATGATCCCCCCCCCCTCTCCTCCCGATTGTTGTCATTGTACGTGCCTGCATCGCTTTAATTCAAATAAGAAACTTCATAGTTTGGTGATGGGATCACCATTCATGATTCACCGCATACATTTGACAGATTTCAACAGTTAGATATGTCATGTTTTTATTTTGCTTTCACTGTATGAAACTAACGAAAGCGGTGGCTCAGAGTTAAGACATTCCTTTTGTGACCAGGAGACCCGAGTTCGAGCTCCGCCCATGCCTTGGCAATGTCAAGCCCAAGACATGAAAATGGTAATGACTACTTTTTCGCCTAACGATCGGCATTTAGAAGTAAAAGTCAAAGGCAAAGTCACTTTCTAAGTTAAAACGTTCTACCGTAATCGAAAATTGAACCGGGGTTTCCCGGTTGCACAGTACTTCATTACTAAACTAACGCACCTCATCACTAGACTACCGCACCTCATCACTAGACTACCGCACCTCATCACTAGACTACCGCACCTCATCACTAGACTAACACACCTCATCACTAGACTACCACACCTCATCACTAGACTACCGCACCTCATCACTAGACTAACACACCTCATCACTAGATTACCGCACCTCATCACTAGATTACCGCACCTCATCACTAGATTACCGCACCTCATCACTAGACTACCTCATCACTAGACTACCGCACCTCATCACTAGATTACCGCACCTCATCACTAGATTACCGCACCTCATCACTAGACTACCGCACCTCATCACTAGACTACCGCACCTCATCACTAGACTACCGCACCTCATCACTAGACTACCGCACCTCATCACTAGACTACCGCACCTCATCACTAGACTACCACACCTCATCACTAGACTAATGCACTTCATCACTAGACTAACACACCTCATAACTAAACTACCGTACCTCATCACTAAAGTACCGTACCTCAAAACTAAACTACCGCAACTCATCACTAAACTACCGCAGCTCATCACTAAACTACCGTTCCTCATCACTAGACTACCACACATCACCACTAGCCTACCGCACCTCACCACTAAACTACCGCACCTCATCACTAGGCTACCACACCTCATCACTAAACTACCGCACCTCATCGCCACGCGTATAACTATGGAGCGCCAAATTAACATAAACTCAAATAATTGAAGATATCTTCAATTATTTGAAGATATCATCAATTCATTTGATGCACGCAACAATTGAATTAAAGATCTCTTCAAATAATTAATGATATCTTCAATTCTTAATTATTGCGCGCATTAATTGAATTGATGATAGCATTAATTCTTCAGCTGAATTGATGCGTGCTTTAATTGAATTAATGATCTCTTCAAATGAATTCATGATATCAACAATTCAATTGATGCGCGCTACAATTCCACTAAAGAGAGCAATAATTGATATAATGCGCATATTAAATCAAATGATGAGAGCAATAATTGAATTGATGCGCGCATTAATTCATTTGATGAGAGCAATAATGGATTTAATGCGCGCATTAATTCAATTATTGCTCTCTTCAATTGAATTAATGATATCTTTAATTCATTTGAAGAGAACAATAATTTTTTTAGAGAGAGCAACTATATAAATAAAGATATCTTCAATTCAACATATCCACAATTGAATTAATGATCTCTTTAATTGAATTGTTGCTCTTTTTAAAAGAATTGATGCGCGCATTAATTCCTTATACAAAAGCATTGTAAATGATTTAAAAAGAGATCATCAAATTATTTATACCGAGCTCTAAATTAATTAATGCGAGCAATATTTCTACTAAATTGATGCTCTCATCAAATGAATTGAAGAGAGCAATAATTGAATTAATGCGCGCATCAAATCTATTATTGCTCTCATTAATTCAATTGATGCGCGCATTAATTCAATTGATGAGAGCAATAATTGAATTGAAGCGCCCATTAATTCATTTGATGAGAGCAATAATTGATTTAATGCTCGCATTAATTCAATTAAAGAGAGCAATAATTGAATTGATGATATCTTCAAATAATTGAAGATATCTTCAATTATTTGAGTTTATGTTAATTTGGCGCTCCATATATAAAGCTATTTAACATCGCAGTTTCTGGATGGCGTCCAACTGTTGTCGGGTGCGTGTATATTTCTATGCGATGTCCCGGGGGATAGGATTTTTAAAAATTTCCAAATGGATCCACCAATGGCATTTTTTTCTAGGAAGGATGTTGGTCCAACCTATTTAAATAGGGATCTAACGTGAAGTATTTTACAACTTCTGACTATAATCTTCATTTACGGAAAACGAGCATCCTCCACTCCCCAAGGATCCGCTCCCATGCGTGCTCATTAATACAAAAATAGCTTCAGCGCAGTTAGCACATCTACAGCGTTCTCTTTTGGACTAAATGACATTAGTGCAGATGCCAAGATTTCATTCTATTCCCCATTTACTAATCAAATTAAACACGACCTCACCCATAAACAGCTGAACAGTTCGTGGTTAAAAGGCACTGAAAGAAACATCACGTAAGTGCTAATATTATCCATATATATCTTAAAATCATGGGAAATTTCTCTATAATTTCCTTACCCGTGGTACAAATCGAGGAAGTTGCAATCTAATGCTCCAGGAAAGATAACTCTTGTTGAAATAATCCCTTCTGCAGGTTTGTACTCTTTGTAACAAACTAGAACTAGGCGATGAATTCCATTATCTGTTCAGTTGTACGTATTTTCTTCACTTATTGTCGAAATACTATTAGCTATTGTGAATTAATGAACTGTAAAGACAAATGTACTATGAGAGGACTTGCCTTATCAAGTTAGTACTGTCAATATTTATATGATAGGCCTATTACCTTCCTGTTGTATTTCGTTCATTGTGTTCAACATTGTTGTTGTTTTGGTTGATTTTACCTTTTTTGTACTATTATGCTCCATGTGGAGCCTTTAGTGAAATAAAAAAGTTTTTTAAAAAAGTTTCAAGGTTCGCAATATTAGAAAGGGGTTGGAATAATTAAATAAAAATAAGATTTTGGTTATTTCCAATCAATTAGAATGCACAAGTAAACATATTTACATGTACTACAATATAACTGCAGAAATCAAAATGACAAAACCTCCATTATCTCGTATGTTTCGGGGGTTGGGCATAATCATGTTATTCGATCCGTTTTTAAAAGTCACATTTACGGAATAAATGCTATCGTAAAGTCCGCGGATTGAATAACATGATTATGCCGGGGGTTGGGGGGTAGTAGGGAGCTTGATGATTTCCAGACCCCTGTCTTTTAAGTGGTTCCCTTAATTTGGGATCATTTTAGTCATTATAGGGGTGGGGATTAAAGACATTATTAAACATATACATCTATGGAGCGCCAAATTAACATAAACTCAAATAATTGAAGATATCTTCAATTATTTGAAGATATCATCAATTCAATTATTGCTCTCTTTAATTGAATTAATGCGTGCATTAAATCAATTATTGCTCTCGTCAAATGAATTAATGCGCGCTTCAATTGAATTAATGAGAGCAATAATTGATTTAATGCACGCATTAATTCAATTATTGCTCTCTTCAATTCAATTGATGAGAGCAATAATAGATTTGATGCGCGCATTAATTCAATTATTGCTCTCTTCAATTCAATTGATGAGAGCATTAATTTCGTAGAAATATTGCTCGCAATAATTGATTTAGAGCTCGGTATAAATAATTGATGATCTCTTTAATTCAATTGAAGATATCTTTAATTATTTACAATGCTTTTGTATAAGGAATTAATGCGTGCATCAATTCTTTTAAAGAGAGCAACAATTCAATTAGAGAGATCATTAATTCAATAGTGGATATGTTGAATTGAAGATATCTTTAATTATTTAGTTGCTCTCTCTAAAAGAATTATTGCTCTCTTCAAATGAATTAAAGATATCATTAATTCAATTGAAGAGAGCAATAATTGAATTAATGAGCGCATTAAATCCATTATTGCTCTCATCAAATTAATTAATGCGCGCATCAATTCAATTATTGCTCTCATCAATTGATTTAATGCGCGCATTATATCAATTATTGCTCTCTTTAATTGAATTGTAGCGCGCATCAATTCAATTGTTGGTATCATTAATTCATTTGAAGAGATCAGCACGCATCAATTCAGCAGAAGAATTAATGCCATCATCAATTCATTTAATGCGCGCAATAATTCAGAATTGAAGATATCATTAATTATTTGAAGAGATCTTTAATTCAATTATTGTGCGCATCAAATGAATTGATGATATCTTCAAATAATTGTAGATATCTTCATTTATTTGAGTTTATGTTAATTTGGCGCTCCATATACATCAGCAAGACATATGTGTATTATAGTAATTGTGTGTGGGGGGTGAAAAGGAATGGAATGGCTTCACCATATATATGAAAAATATCTTGTCCTCTTTAAATGCTCCCCCCCCCCAAACGGACGTTCCTTCACTATATTTAAACATGGAAGACAAAGTCGTTAATGAACCCAAGCCGATTCAATTGGTTTAGTACTTTTAGTTCATCACTTCGTGAATCATCCAATGTGAGAATTTTATTTCTTATATTCACATTTTACAATATTTTGTAATAATTATTTAGCGTTTTCTGAATGCAACCAATTTTAACGTCACAAATTCTTGCAAGATCCGGGGAAGGGGAGAGGTGGCAATATGACACAATCGATTTATCAGACTGAGCAAGACAGAATTCAAAGTAGTTTGGAGTTGAAATAATAATTTTATCTGACATTAACCAGTCAACAATTGTTTCATATTTTCATATTTATCGACACATTTTAGGTCAATACGATGACTGACCCACCCTCTGCAGTGGCGGATTTAGGGGGGGGGGGGGGGGCGCAACGAAGGTAAATCGTGGTATCTTGTTTAGAAAAATGTTCTAAACATAAAAGAAGCAACCATTTCTTCCACTCCCGGAGAAATAAATGACAAAATCTTTTGATTTCTTGGAATTACTTTATTGGAAGAACCGATTTTTTTCTGTTAATAAGCTGTTAGGGGCCCAAATTGTCAGCGCAGTAGATTAATTCAATACATATCACATTTTCTCTTCATTTTAAAAGTATTCCACCAGTAGTATTTTATCATTCAAGTATAAAAAATAACACTGATAAACAATTGATAAAGATTTAATAAAAATATACACACTGGGATGACAAATAAATTCATACAAAGATTCTGGGTTAATGTACAGTGGAGATTTACGTGTGGGGGTTATTTACACTAAAGACGCGATTACAAGATTTTCCTGTAAATTACCTCCCACACGTACTATTCCCATAGTTAATTTATTAATTAAAGATACTGATATGAAGTAATTTAAAAAAAAACAGCGTATGGCGTGCATAAAACATACTTGAAATGAACAACACGCGGAAATATCCACGCTTACAGTACTTCTCCCCGTGATAATTTTGTGACTGGATGTGAATGACGGGGGGGGGGGGGGGGGGGGGGGGGGGGAGAAATATCCACGCTTACAGTACTTCTCCCCGTGATAATTTTGTGACTGGATGTGAATGACAGGGGGGGGGGGGGGGGGGGGGGTGTTCTTGATTGAACGTTAATACATGTACAGTTGATGCTCTATAGACTTGATGATGAATTGTGACTGTTTTTTCACTATTTTTGAGAATTTCATCAAAGTTATTAAGCAGTCAGTCTGGTTCAATAGATAGGGAACTATATCTGCTTTTGTGATTTTTTAAAATCATAAATTAAACATGCTGTTGTTTAGTTTGGTTGTTTGGGTTATTTTCTTTGTTATTTTTTTTGCAATATCACTGAATTTACAAACATGTCATTTTATACAGTACTTACAATCATACAGCTGCGTAAGGAAATGTACACATTAACCATTTGCACCCAGCATAAATACCAATTGATAGGAAAACCAAAATAACATATACAGTGCTAGTCTACATGTCGGTTTAAAGCTGTATAAAGATCCCACAAGCAGGGTGTCAAGCCACTTTTGGTCTAAAAAATATAGGATTATAGGAATATTTTTGGCAGTTAATAGAGCAAATATAGGGATTTTTATAACAGATTTACAGGAACAAATAGGAGTTTTATTAAAGAATTTGTATAAAAGTTTGTTTCTGCATAAAAATCTAGCAAGCATAGTATCTTACAGGAGAAGAAATAATATTAAACATAAACAAAGACAAAATCCTTTCAGATGTGGACAGTTTTCCATTCCATAGACATTTCTTATACATTCTCTTCATAACAATCTAATTAAATATCAATCTAGCATCAGCTCCAGGATTTTTTTTTTCTTGGCACATAACAAAAATCTAAGAGTTATATATTTTTGTTATCTTTTTGAAAATAGGACTCTTTTTTTGTTGTTGATATATACATGTAGGGCTTTATAGGAATTTTAATGACTTGTAGGGAAAATATAAGAACCTTCAAGTTTATAGGAAAACATAGGAATAAATAGGGACTTGACACCCTGCACAAGTTTTATGATTTATGATGCTATATTTGAATGTCTATTTTCGGAAACCATTTGGATTCAAGGACTGCCAACGCCAAGTATCCTCACCTGAAACAAACCAGCAACCATTAATTAATCAAATCATCTACAGAGTAACAAGTAACAGTTAATTAATAACAAGATAGTTCTGATGGTAGAGCACCTGACTAGAGATTACTAATGACAAGATAGTTCTGATGGTAGAGCACCTGACTAGAGATTACTAATGACAAGATGGTCCTGTTGATAAAGCACCTGACTAGAGATTCAGGGGCTCCAGGTTCAAATCCATTTCTTTTTCCAGTTACACAGTTAAAACTTAAAACCATTTTATACAAGTATGTTTATTTCTATTCAAATATCTCTGGTCATACTCACACATTTGTTTGAGATTAAGTGAGGCTGACCAGCCAAGCTCCTGCTTGGCCAAGTCCGCATTCCCGTAAACTGAAGCAACATCACCAGGACGACGGTCAACTTTTTTGAATGGAATCTAGATGAGGAATTCATATACAAGTCAGATATACAAGCTGTAGTGAATTAAGATAATGTGACAATAAGCTGTATTCAGATAATGTGACAACAAGATGTAGTGAATTAAGATAATGTGACAACAAGCTGTAGTGAATTCAGATGATGTGACAATAAGCTGTAGTGAATTCAGATAATGTGACAACAAGCTGTAGTGAATTCAGATGATGTGACAATAAGCTGTAGTGAATTCAGATAATGTGACAATAAGCTGTAGTGAATTCAGATGATGTGACAATAAGCTGTAGGTGTGAAACTCTAAGTTAAGTGGTGTGAACCCCTAGTTAATAGTGTGAACCCCTACTTAATGGTGTGAACCCCTACTTAATGGTGTGAACCCCTAGTTAATGGTGTAAACCCCCTACTTAATGGTGTGAACCCCTAGTTAATGGTGTGAACCCCTACTTAATGGTGTAAACCCCCTAGTTAATAGTGTGAACCCCTAGTTAATGGTGTGAACCCCTAGGTAATGGTGTGAACCCCTAGTTAATGGTGTAAACCCCTTAGTTAATGGTGTGAACCCCTAGTTAATGGTGTGAACCCTTAGTTTGTGATGTGAACCACTAATTTGCAGTGTGAGCCTCCAGATTTTGGTGTTCTACACTGCTATAGTTTGTGTATGCTTTGTACTGTGACATGTTCCCCATTTTCACCTACCGCTTTGCCACTAGCTTCCTCAAATGCTTTGGCCATTTCTAACACAGAGTAACCTTTTCCTGTCCCTAAATTGTACACCTGAAAATAACCATGATCATAGTAAATTGTACACCTGAAAATAACCATAATCATTGAAAATTGTACACCTAAAATAACTAAGATCAGAGTAAATTGTATACTTCAAAATAATCATGATCATAGTAAATTGTACAACTGAAAATAAACATGATCATAGTAAATTGTACACCTGAAAATAACCATGATCATATTAAATTGTACACCTAAAAATAATCATGGTAGTAAATTTGTAACATACTGCTTGTAAGTACACATTCTGTGGAAAAATTCAAAGTCAGCAACAAAAATTGTTTCTATGTTCTTTATACGATTAGTGATTTCATATCATCCTACGTAGTAACTCTTTTGATTCAGATCATGTGAAGAATGTCTTTTAATACTATATTTACAGTACCCACCCTACAGCCACAATTTGTCTCGATTTTTTTCTGTGCTGCCACATGGCCCTGAGCCAAGTCCACCACATGGATATAGTCTCGCACCCCTAAAAGTCAACAACAAAACAGAGTTACATATAAATACCAAATATGGATATAGTCACACCCACTAGAAGTCACCAGCAAGACATGGAGTTACATGTATATACCGAATATTTCAAACTATATTTATAATCAGATTACTTAATTATATTTGACAGGATATCTTTATTAACTTAAGAGAGAATGGATTTTCAACAGTTCTTTTTCAAAAAAGCAAATATTCTAAACATGCAGAAAATCTATAAAGCGAAAAGTCCTTTTATTTTTATCTGCTTGTGTTGCTGTGTTGAAATGCTGCAACAAACTGGTGTACAAAAACTTATTACGAACAAAGATACTGATTGTATAATTAAATGCATCTGCTTGAAATGAAGTAAAATTCAACCCCACCCTCATCCAAAAATACATGTATGATAATCGAAATTTGATATAAAAGAAAATTCGAATCCAAAATACAGAATTATGGCTATGATGAGACACCTTTGATATTGAGGCTTACAAAAAAAATTTTACATGAATTTTTGGGGGTTGGGAAAAAGCGGTGTCCATTATCATAAATACATTGTAAACAGACTACAAAATGCAGGATATCATTCGAGCACTTAGCTCAAGCTGGGAAAATCTACAAAGTATGACATTAGATTTATGAAGAATTGTTAATTCAATACATGCAGTCCCTTACACCCAACATCTGAAAATTACCCAAGCACTGAAAATTCACCATAAAAAGCAAACTGAAAGTGGAGATACAAAATTCCTTCTGTAATTGAGGAATCCAAGCTTCATTATATGCGGTAAATAGGTGCATTGTGATATCTTATCCAACATCAAGGTTCATCAAAGTTTGTGGATTCTTTGTAGTGTACAATGCAAAGTGTCTGTCCTACCATCATTCTGCTCGTCTGTCTTGAGAAACAAAAGTTTCCTATATAATAATACTAACATCACACAACATCTTCAGAAGCTTCTTGTCAATATTCATAAAAGCGAGAAGGAAAAACTTCATGTCATCCCATGAGAGGTTCACAACAGGCATGAAAGTCGGGATGCTCAAAATAAATCAATAAACTTAGAGATACTTAAATTTCAATTCCCAGGAAATCCACTAACATTGCTACCCAGGCAAATTATTTTTAAAGCTGCAGCTCTTAGAAAAACCACACATGCAGAAAACAGTTGATAATGACTACAAGTTAAGAACAGAATGACGCCTACACAAGCACAAGCACTCAGTTACTGTGACCCTGGTGATTTACTAGGGGCCTGCACCTGTTCCGTCAGTCGTGTCGTAGTCGCTTCCGTACACACTGAGCTCCGCCCTCTTTCCCACAGCCACCTGGGAGATGAACGGCATCAGATTGTTCGGAATGCCTTGAGGGTCTTCCCCGATTTTCCCTGATTTATGTGCTCCCACTGGATTAAAATACCGCAGCATGATAATGTTCCAATCCTACACAAAAACAAGAATGAATGCAAAATACATGTTAAACTCCATCAGAACTGAAAATAAATAATGATAAATCGAAACACTCAAACATGTTGAGTACTATTAAATGAGTAACACCAAATTAGCAGTTTTTCTGATTCTATTTTGTACTATCTCCTAATTTTCGTTATGCTACATGTATATCTTTCTATTCTGGTTTTAGAACTGTTATGCCTAACTTTCTACTCACTGGCTCCGCTTTGTGGAGGTCTCTTAAGATTTCTTCGATGAAGTATTTGGTTTTTCCGTACGGATTTGTACAGCCTCCTACTGGGTGCTTCTCGTCAATAGGCAGATACTGAGGACTGCCGTAAACAGTCGCTGAACTGGAGAAAATCATATTCTTCACTCCTTTCTCTTTCATCACCTAGCAACACACAAATGAAATTTGTAAACTTCCTGACTGAAATCACACGGTGCCCTCAAGACCTCAATATCTGGTTAATCCTTTCTAACCGACTTCCGGATATTTCCTCTCAAAAATCACAGTTGTACCAGTACTCTTTCTTTCTTTTAAAAATACAAATGTAGTTTGATTAAGAAATAATTACCTCTTCATAAGAGGTGTTGAAAGATAATATTTGTGCGAGAGAGATTTTAACTGAAAATAAAAACCGAGGAGTCCCTCAAAATTTCCCCACCCTCCATCATAACAAACCTCCAACAGATTGATGGTCTCTCCAATACTAACCACCATTACTAACCTCCAACAGACTGATAGTCTCTCCAATACTACCCACCATTACTAACCTCCAACAGATTGACGGTCTCTCCAATACTACCCACCAAGATTGACAGTCCCTCCAATACTACCCACCATTACTAACCTCCAACACATTGACAGTCTCTCCAATACTACCCACCATTACTAACCTCCAACAGATTGATAGTCTCTCCAATACTACCCACCATTACTAACCTCCAACAGACTGACGGTCCCTCCAACATTGTTTTTGTAGTAAAGCAGTGGCAACTGGCAGGATTCTCCTACAGCCTTAAGTCCCGCAAAATGGATGACACTGGTGAATTTATGCTAAACATAGATAAAACTACATGTCATTATATTGTAAAAGTTTCTCTTGGTCTCAAATAACAAATGTTAAAACAAGAGGCCTGTGGGCCAAAACGCTCAGTTAAATTGCACTGGTCCCTTTTGTTCATCCTCAGAAAATTTATTAAAAATGTTTTTTACTTTCTTTATTCCCATAAAATTTGCAACACATATTATGACCCCAACTTCGCCCTACAGGGTCATGACTTAACCAACTTTGAATTCACACAACACAAGAATGCGTCTATAACACTATTGTCTATATTCATGTACTATGTAAAATTTGACCCTTGATTCTAAGCCCATTCTTAAACCCAGAGTCCAGAATTTGAAAAAAAAAAGAAGAATTGAATCTGTATTGTGGCCCTTGGGGAAACTTAAAGCTGCTCTTACTGAAGATGCTTGCATATCAATATGACTAATCCTGTTCCTGCTGCCCCTGAGAGTAAGATTTTTTTCCTATAAATTGTTTTGGAAAACTTTGATCCCCTTGGAAGGGGAGATGACCCTTAATTTGAATAAATGTTAATCCCCTTCACCAAAGGATACTCTATGCTAAATTTGGTTGAAATTGGCCGAATGGTTCTGGAAAAGAGTTGAAGTTGTGAAAACGCTACCACCGCCGCTCACCCTGACAATAAACAACCAACAAATTTTGATCAGAAAAGTTCATTTGAGCATTTTGCTCAGGTGAGCTATTTTCACCCAACACATTCAACAATATTATTGTGAAGAAAACGAAAAACAACATGTCTGATCGCTGTCAATATCAATCTCACTCATACTGTGAAATGAAGTAAATTTTGTAGGGGCTCAACTTTTGTAGATCTCACAAACCAAAACAAAATACACAAAATATTCAATGTTTCGATGTAAAGAAAACATATCCACAAAATTTCGATTCTGTAAAAATCTCAACAATCCGAGAAAATTGAGCCCCACAACTTTAAATGATTTCCACAGTGAATTCTGTTTGCTTATTTCATTTGTTTTCTTTTCATCAGTCAGTTCCATCCTTACTTTGCTGAATAAGTCCAACAGAGCAGGTTTATCGAGGAGGTCTATGCTGTGACACGGTATAGATTTTCCTGTGATTTCCTCCACTCGCTTTATGCTCTCTGGAAAATAATAGGATTCCAGAAACATTTCGAGTTGTAGGATAAGTACAACCTGAAAATGTGTCCCCTGTCAAAAACAGTTTTGACTTCTTTGTGAATTGAAGATATTGAAAATCAATTTTAAAAAATCTTGTATAAAATATGGATACTGTTGTCTTTTAATGCAACTTTTTGATACAGTACATGTATCTTAAATGTTCAGAGTGCATTCTCTACATAATGATATGGAAATCATACCATACAGGAGTAAAAACGTGATCAATAGATTTGTCAGTACATAACATAGTACAATTAATATGTAAAAACTGATATACATATGAATATAGTTTTCATGCCCCCAAGATAAAAAATTTGTGGGTCATATATTCTAAAATTTTAGGTCTCTTCATTTGTCTGCAACTTCCGCCCTGATCATAACATTTGAACTATACAAGAGAGAGACTTCATACATTAACAAAGGCCTTCTAGTTCACCTGAGTATTAGTCAAAAGTATCACTATTCCACAAGCCTTATTGGTCACCTGAGTATTAATTAAAAGTATCAATAGTCCCAAACTTTGAAGGGCTACGGAATCTAGAAAAAATTTCCTGTTCTGAATATCTAAGCTAAATTCTAATATTCAGCAACAGTATAAAACCTATTAGATGTGTTCGAAAAACTTAAATGCCCCCAAAAGTGCCCATACTGATGAAAAACTTTTATTACATAATATCATATATGTAACTTTAACATGATATGACAAATTTGTAACCATCCCAGAATCAAAACCCACCCGTACGAAATTATTAGACGGATCCCGTCTGAATTTCAGGCGGAAAGTACATGGAATCCATCTAAGTCCTCCTAACCTTAGGTGGATATTAGACGGACATAAAATTCCGTCTAAGAAAAGGCGGAATACGCTTCAGCCTTGAGGCGGATTCCGCCTCTTCCTTTAAGCGTATTTCATGATTAAGCAGGAAAAAAAAAATTAGGAAATTTCAGTCTGGTCACTTAGATGGAATTTGGACTTAGATCTTTCGGTAAGGCGAAATTTTGAACTTAGTCAATTTTTGTTGACTCTCAAATCTTCACAAATTTAAAAAACTGACCTTTGCTGATATTAACAAAGCATACCCTGGTATTCAATGAACATGCTTATTAAACCTCAAGTTATATGACCAAAGTTGTTAAGTACCACGTAAATTGTAAAAAATAAAAACAAGATTTATCTGATTATTTCTTGGAATTTTTTTAATTATTTTTGGAATGTTGTTTTCCACTAACATTATCAGAATGCTATAAGGCCAAGGGGCATCAGTCGATGTACATTTATTCAACAGAAGAAGAAAGAATCACTGCTTGCAATCATTTTAGGAATATGCAAGAATAAGTTTATAATGTCTAATGCATCATTAACACACAGAATAAAACCATCAGTGAGAAAAATAATGCTATAACAAGCATATAATTTAAACATCATCTTATGTAATGCATGCACTCTGATCTACACATAGTTCTGGACCATTTTAGTCAGACTCTAACCTGTTTGGAAACTTACACATGAATGAGGTCTGCCCTCCAGGAAAAGAAACAAGCAAACAGCTTGACAATATATCATTTATATTTACAACTTCAACATCATTTGTTTTAATAACTGATAACATATTTGAATTTTCATTGTAATTTCTGCATAGCAACTTCTTTATGAATACAAGAGGTTTTGTTATACCTGCAGTGTTGTCTTCCAACAAAATAAAAAAGATAACTTCTCCAAAGCTAATCCCACTCATTCCATTGTAACAAATTGCTGAATTGTTCCTTTTGATCATTCTGGAATATTCAGTGCCATAAATTATATATGATTCATATTCTACTCTGTTAAAACTTCTAAATGTATCACACACATGATCATATTTCAAGAAATTTTGGAGTGCAGCAGTCTCAACATTGGTCAATACTCTACTGTACGGGGCACCTAGAATGTATATCCCACTCCCTAGTTTCTGACCCCTCTTAAGCAAAGATGGCTCTTCAATAGTTTTGCATAATTTATCAACTTCCGAATTTTCTAAGACACATTTCTGTTTTAATTCAGGTAGCTTTTGGATAAATGATATAGCAGTTATTATCTGAGTATCAATACTCTGACTTCCTCGGATCATTTTCAAAACAATCCCATTTTTACTTTCAAAAGAAAAGCAGCTGTGGGTATAGAGAGGGCCAAGATCCCTTACACAATCTGGTAAATGAAGCAGTTGATGGACATTTAGTCTTAAAAAACATCTGTCATATAACTCTTCTAAACACCTACAAAACTCAAACAAAAGCATTTCAGCTCTATCTAAATCTTTTTCATTTGACCCAAATTTCAGAAGTATGTGCATAGAGTCCACCAACAAAAGAAAGTGAAAAAATCGCTGCATGTCTAAAATTCCATGCAGAACTGGAGCACCAAAAAATAATAAAAAAGATCTATATTCTGATGCTTTCCAATATTTCAAGTCTTTTTCTATAGATCGTGGTAATCTAGAAATATCAAGAGTAGGTCTAATACTCTGAAGCCTGGTATCTACTTCACAAACACTGTCATAAATATTATATGCTTTCCCTTTGTGCTTCTCACTAAACCATAATTCTAACAACATCTTTTGCACCCCTAATAGGACACCATGCATGTAGTCAATGGCAATGCCAGATACAATGTTAAAATGGGGCACGAAGAAAAGCCATGATGGTCCCTTTATACCTTTTACTGGCTTTCCCATTACAACCTGTTGGTCTTGTACTGCTGTCCTTGCATTTTCCAACACATTTTCCTTTGTTCGTACTGGTCCTTTGGGTTCTTCACTTTGAAACGGAAAAATCCTTGCATGGCCTCGCCCAACAGATGCTGTCTCTCCTTCTTGCTCACATTTCCAACAGGAGAATGCTCCATTGTATTGTACGTGGTTACAAAGTAAACTTCTGGCTGGGAGATCAGCTGTTCCACATAATAAGAGACCTCTACACAGAAATTGGCCTCTTTCAGGTGATATACATTTGATTCCTTCATTCATCTTCTGTAGCGATTTTAAAAATGGTTTTAAAAATGTCCCCATTGATGGTTTTTTGTTTCCATACCACAGGCTTGCCAATATCATGTTCTCTTTCTGCATCCGCTGCTTATATGGTAATTCGTTAATAACAAGATAAATCGGCCAAATAGATGTCTTGCTGCTTTTAAAAACAGGAGCTCCATCAGTATTGAAAGTAAATGATATGTTTTCTTGAAAACTTAAAATTCCGTGATTTTCACTTAATTGTTTGTACAGCTTCCCATCATAAATATCTTCATAGGTGTTATCACTGGATTTCCTTTTGAATCTATGTCCTAAACTCTCATAAAATCCTTTCTGAGCGAATAAATTTTTTATTTGATGTTCTAATGGCATTTCAATGAAATAAGAGGCATTTCTAACACTAAATTGAGCTTTACAAAATTCATAAGGACAGCTTTGCACTGTGGTGTTATCTATATATCCAACACAGTGATTACAGTAGTAGTGGCGAACAAGTGGATTCCTCAGATTCTTGAAAAATAACTTAAATTCATATAATGACGTACAAAGTTTATGACCATGTGGAAGGGCTAAGGCCAGAATCTTTAGAAGTTGTTCTGTTGCCTCTCCAATCAGATTATACTTCGTAGTAAATATGGCAAGCAACAGCATAAATGCACCTAATGTCACTGCAGCACCAGGATAGAGTGGATCTGAATCGACATCATTATCTTCTGCATCCCGATCTGTCGAGTGCTCTACCTCAGTTGGAATGTAAAGATCTGCTAATGAATCAAACTGTAAATCAAAATCTTCCTCAGCCAAAGTTTGTTCATCTTCCGTCAAATCTTTAAAGGATTCCGGCTCCGAATTGCAGTTGGTAATTAGTTCTTGTTCGTACGTTTGCACAAAGTTAAATTGGACTTTGTTTGTTTCCACAGAAGCTTCCTCCAGTGTTTGTGATGAAACCGAATCTTGATCTTGGTCAACCAAAGTCTGAAATTAAAAATAACTCGGTGAAAAAAAAAAACTCACGAAATTTGGTTCTGAAACCTGTGAAGCGACGTTCCGTTCCTTAATTCCGAGAAAATTCGAATTGGGGCTATATGCTAGGTTTCTGAATTAACTATACGCGTAAAAAATAATTTAATCATTATAACACGATCATTTCACAAATTACCTAAAGTATATCCAGGAAAAAAACAATACATTTGCAGTTGTAATGGCATACGCATGGCATTGTTGATATTTATTCCATTGCATGTACAGATTTAAAAAACCGGATGATTCGATCAATTTCATTCATTAACCAATTCGCTCGGGGACGCATTCGGAATATTACACAGACCCACAATTTTCAACAAACTAGATGAATTAATACATCAAATATTTAAGCTTTAATTTACGTTTTGAGATATTTTCATTAAGATTTTATTGATTAAAAAATATTTTTAAATTGCATACAGAATTCTTTAAAAAAAAAGGGGGGGGGGGAGGGTATTATTCATACCTCCTCGATTTGGCTTTCATCCCGAGACTTGGGAACAGGCTGCTCACCACAGACAGAGGATTTTTCAGGCAAAGGAAAATCAATTTGGTTCATGTCCGAAAATTCGGTAGTATCGGTATCCAATTTCATTACCGTCTCGCTCATCAGCTCAGAATCCGATAAATCTTCATTCCCTTGAAAAGGCTCAAAACTGCAGCTTTGCTCTTGTAAAACGAACTTCTTGTATGGGCCTCGTTTCCCTTTTGCTTTGCGCTTTCCAGTTTTTTCAACGTCCATTTTTCAGTTGTCTTCAACTGTTCTCTATCAGTACTATTTTCAATATACATGTAACTGAGTAACTCAATACCAGGCAAAGATTCTGAGTTGGCCGATTAAGGCAACCAAGGGGTGTTATTGTGCTTACGATTTTTTTACGGGATACCCTTTTTAAAAATACTATCATGCTTTATATATTTTTTAAAAAGTGTGTGTGAGTATGTCATATGTATTGAAATTACAAATTGTTGATATAATTCCGTATTTACGTTTATTATCATGATTAATTGTGATACTTGTGACATAATCAGAACGTTCAAGTTTGCTTGCGCTGCATTTATAACCCCTGGGGTGCCCTTAGCCTGGTTCTCTGAAATCTGATCATGATGCCATGTGATGCTGACCACTGCTGACCACCAACTGTTTACGCGCTTGATAAATCTTTGTTCACAAAAAGCCACGGTAGACATTTTGATAACACGAAAGTTCGCTACACTCTTGATCACTTTGCCTTTATTAAACTTAATTCTAAAGATGTTCGGATGTGTTTTCTTCCACGAGGATAAAAGTTTGAGCATTGTTGGAGAGAAGTCTAAACGGCTGGAGCTCTTGGGATCTTTTCAGGAGAGAGAAAAAGTTAACATGAAGTGGGGAAAAGACATTTTCTCGGGAGTTATTGTCCATGTGCATGGTAAGACTATCTACTTCTAATTAAAATGTTTTATCTTCTTTATTGCTAACATTCCAATATGATTACTTGTATTAACATGATTAAACTCTTTAAAAAATTCTGGGAGATGGTCGGAATATGCCAGTAATTAAAAAATGAATATTTTTCTGACAATTTTAAGCATAATGTTACACGTAATCGTTTGTATGTACAGAATCAGTATGATATTGATATTCAACTTCAGTAAACCTATTTTTACGCTCATGAACAAATTTAGTTAATTTTGATTTTAAAAAATGTTGTTCGGAACATTCTCCATTGTTGGCTATGAAAACGCCAGAGTCATTCCGATAGCAGAAAGCGCGCATTGCCGATTACAGTCCTTGGTGGAACTCTTTTGTGTAGGAAACTTGATAAGCCTTGTGTACATTACCGTTGTTGTCATCATGCATACACTTGGATATATATATTAATTATTATGGATATTTACGTTCATCAAGCCGTTGTGATTTTCTTCGGCACACAAATGTAGGCAAATTATTTTATAATTTTTACTATTTTAAGTTTTAAGTGACTTTAAAGGAAAAGGAAATCTTAAGCACTTTGCTTAGTTAGTTTAATAAACCTTTACGTTTTTAATACCGGGTAACACGAGTTATATCTTTTATAGAGAATCAAGATCTACTTGATGCAGAGACTGTAAAGGCAGAGAAGAAAGTTCTGAGAGGGAAGAACTTGAGCTCTGAAGACAGTGTCGAACTACTTATCGCGCATTTCAAAAAAGCTGAGAATGAAAACCAGTCTGAGAAAAGAGACAGGAAACGGGAAAGGAATCAAACGGAAAGGGCCAAAGAAAGCCAAGAACAAGACAAAGAAATGAGCCCTAAAAAGAAGAGAAAAAATGTGGAAAATGAAGACAAAGATAATCAAATCGAAGGGAAAGATGAGGGAAGGAAAAACAACAATGAAGAAAAGAAAAACAATGCAAATGATGAAACAAAGAAAAACAAAAACAAGCCTGATAAAAAGAACAAAGTAGAAGAAAAGAGTAAGAAGAAAACCCTGGAAGTTGCAACACCAAAAATTAAAGAGAGACAGGAAAAGAAGGCTGAGAGTAGTGTACAGCTGCTAACTTCAAAAGAGATGCTTTCATCATCATCTTTGTGTGAACAGTTTGGGTTAGCAGCTGCAACACAAAATATTGACAATAGCAAGGATGACTTAACTCTGACATCAACCTGGGCCCTCTGCAACCCAGAGCTGGAAAGGTCATCTGTGATGTCAGCAACAGGTAATTATACAGAGAAATGTTGTACACACCCACATTGACATAGAACGAAATAGTTTTTGATATATTTCCTTGTTGAATAGTTCCATCTTTTTGTGCCATTCTATGTTTTTAATATATTTCCTTGTCGAATAGTTCCATCTTATGATGCCATCCAACCACCAAATGATGTAATTGAGGTATTTAGATTACTACTGAAACCACAAATACAACGCTACATGAGAAGTGTGATCACCCAGTTCCATGAGACCACATCCCAGGTAAAGCACTGTATTTTTAATCAATTTACAAAGCCATTTTAATTAAAACTCTATCTTCTTGTGGTTTTGGAATTAATTCATAATTTTTCCCTTAGATTGACAATACAATGACTGATACATGCATACCCACATATACAACAATGTCACCTGCCACATGGACACAAGACTCCAATTATACGCAACCAGCTCCCTGGACTCCACAAATTACAGAGCCATCGCTTCATCAGCAGATGCCAACACTGCAGATTTCCCCTCCACATTCAACACATTACATGCCACCTCGACAGATGCCACCTCAGATTACACTGAAACAGATTCAACCGCAAATCACACTGGAACAGATGCCACCACAAATTTCACTGGAACAAAGTCCAATGCAACACATGCTTCCAAATCATGCAATTCCATCCCAACATGTGACACCACAAAAGATGAATACCGCACCACAACAGATGCCATCAAACCATGTAGACAGCCCAATTACACCAAGGAGGTCACCTAGGAAGCATGTATCTACTCCAGAGCTTTCTGATGGACAGGTAAGCGATGGTTACTATACCAGCAACTTTTAATTCTTAATAATATTTATCTTTAATTTAATAACTATATATATATAACATATATAAGAAATATTGAAATGAAACTTGCATATGCAGAAGAAATACATAGTCATCTAATGTACTGTTTTGAAGAACTCTTTTTTCCTTGTTCATCGATATTTATTGCAGAGATAAATCTCCTAAATTAATTTTCTGTATTACTTCTAGATGACGAGGCTCCTGTCAAACCATCCCTTGACAGTTAGGAGGGATGCACTGAGGAAAGCAAAAAGTGCAGCAAAAAAGGTTCATTCCTCAAAGATGGCCTTCACTTTGACTGCAAAACTCCTTCCTGCAGTTTTTTCATGTGAGGAGTTGGCCCTCAGTAGAGGACAAGGTCTAAAATCAAAAGATGGAGACAAAAGACCTGTTCTTGATGTCACAAAGATGACAGTTTTAAAAGGTATTAAAATAAGTGCTGGTGTCACTGTGTCATGGTAACAGCAATTCTACTAAAGTGAAAGCAGAAAGATTTCGGAAGAAATATCTTAATACCAGATAAATTAATAGTTGATTGAGTTACACAAATATTTCAGAGCAAAGTGATACTAAATAATGATATATGATATAAATTCTTCTTTTTCAGAATACGTAGCAGTGTGGTGCGAGAAGAATGGTGGAAAACATGGGGAGAAGGAGGTCAATGATGCAGTAACGGAGCAGATTTCGTATGCCAGAAAAAAATTAAAGGGGAAGAAAAAACAAGACAGTTAAGACAGACAAGTCGACAGCTGAGTGGCTTCAAATTTGTAAATTTGAGTGATTATGAAGTTATTATTTGATTGTTAGTTGTACAATCTCCTTATCTGAAAACCTCTATATTTAAATTGTATTAAATTCAAGACTTAATTTTTTTAAATTAATTTTTTTTAATTAAATGTAATTGTTTCATAGCAACAATGAGTTTACTTGTCTATATCCTTGTTATATTGAAAGACGGATTCATTTGCATATTCCGCTTAATGTACGCCTAAGCTTTATGCCATATTCCGTCTAAAATTTAGCAGGATTTTTAAGCGGAATCTTTAAGCGGAATCTTTAGGCGGGCTAATTTACATATTTCGCCTAAATTTCCGCTTAAATTCCAGCTGGACTCCATCTAATGTCCACTTGTATTTCGCCTAAGTTAACTATTCATAGTAATGCTGACTTCAGGCAAAATACGCCTTAGTTGTCCGCCTGAAATCCGCCTTTTCTCCGCCTGGAATATTTCGTACGGGCAGGGGTGCAAAAATCACAATTTTGATACATCCTTTTCCTAAATATGCATTTAGTTTTTATTCTGTATCAGCAAACTTAATGAAATCTTTCAAATAATAATGACAATAATCACTATAATAATTTTGACCCTACCCTGGAATGAAAACCCTTTTGGGGGTCATGAAATTTACAATTTTTGGTAAAGGATGACCTACTCCTTCTGATAATCAATTTAGTATCAATAGCATGAAAAAGGATATTATTTAAATGTTTTACATATACACACAGTCTATATGTACCATGTTTGGCCCTACCATGAAGTCAGAACCACTACCCTGGGGATCATGAAATTTAAAATTTTGGTAGAGGCCTTCCTGCTCTACATCACCATGCATTTAGTTTTTCTTACACATGTGCAGATGTAGAGAAGATTTTTCAAAATTGGTCAATCTTAAATATCAAAGATGAATGATCTCCACCAATCAAGCAGCAATGACTTTGACCTTTCAGGTCAACAAGCACAAAGTCTCTAGCTTGTTTAGTTCAAAAATTATGACCAAGGTTAAAGTTGAAGATACTGGTAGACGATGAGACAAACAGACAGACAGCCCACCCACCTTTTTACTATATAAACACATTTATAGACAGCCCACCCACCTTTACTATATAAACAAATTTATATACAGTATGTAAAGTAACAAACCCATGCTTGCATTGGCGAGATTGTCCATCACCACCACGCTGTATCCCGCCTCTATCAGCTCAATGACCGAGTGGCTTCCCACAAACCCCGCCCCTCCAGTCACCAGAATGCAGTTATCTCCCATGATGTTTTCTAAAAAATTTGCAGCATTTATATAATCATTGTCAAATTGATACCAGCAGTTACTAGCTACTTAATTAATCAAACATACATGTACTTTGTTGCCCAACAAGCTAATTAAAAGAATTTTCACATAGTAAAAATTATCTGCCTTGTCCAAGTGTTATACAGTATAGAAAAGAATGAAGAAGAAAATTTAATCAGAAATATTTTCACTAACAGTGTAGAAATATATCGTATATACTAAGTTGAGTATTTTGAATTGTACATGTATTATGGATATACAGATGAACTTCGATATTTCGAACACCGATATCTTGAATACCATGGATATGTCAATGTGATTCGGAAGTCCCAACCACTTATTCTTTTTAAAAGTATTTTACCCTCAATATCTTGAATCCTCAGAAATCTCAAAGTATTTTCTCAGTCCCATCGAGTTTGAGATAACGAGGTTTGACTGCAGTCATAAATAAACTGTACCCCAGTCTTTGTCAGATCAGAGTGCTACTGACATTAAGCTATTGTTAGATCAAAATACTATTCACATGCACTATTTCATCAAGTCTGATTTTGACAGTTGTATTCAGTTAATGCTACTTGTATAAAATTCTACTGTGTGACTAAAATAAATCAATGGTAAAAATATCCATCTAAATATATAATTATATGAATCCTGAAATAGACTACGGTAAAAATATCTACCTTCATATGATAATTACATACCACCTAAAATAGGCTAATGATAAAATATTTATCTACATATATAATTATATATCATGGTGATTGCATATTGAGGGATATTTTTACTATTTTGCTATATTCATCAATAATCATTCAACTCTGCTAACATCTAAGATACCAGGTCACAGCTGGCAACATTCATATTAAGGAGGTATGCTACACCAGAGAAATTTGATATAGATGAATAGTGGAGAATATGTAAAACAATATTATGAAGTTGAAAATTTTCAAATTTACTTTATTTTGTCAAAAAATACAGTTTTAGTAGAAGATAATCTAAAAAAAAATTAAAACCCCTGCTGGACTCGAACCTGCAACCTACAGTTCAGCAGTCAGTATTCTAACCTACTGAGCTACTTGGCTAGGTATTAAAATTGAAAAGGAAATGTTATATATTGCTGATATTGATTTTTTCCTCCATGTTTTTAAAGGAAGTCAGCCATTATGACGATGTAGAATACCTCCTTAAACTGTCATTAACATATCATTGGTCAGAATCATTTAGTATTAGACACTGATATGTATACATGTATTTATTATATATCCATCAATGTTTCGTTTTTTGATACTGTTGATTTCACAGAGTGTGATCCGGTTTTCCAGATCATCATACTGTGTTTTTCTGATTCCGTATCAGTATCCTCTGAAACTAATGACTTTACAATGCAAATACCATCACAACACAAACAAGAATGCATACACAAAATACAATTTCACTACACGTCTGTGTTTTTGATAATTCATATTACATTTAGTATCTTATAAATGTGGATTTAAAAACAAATAATGGGGTATATAATAAATTCATCATTACTACAGTAACTTGATCCGAAGATTTAAATCACGTCACATTGACAGGCGCGGATCATCAGATCAAACTTGACACTTTGCGTCCTGTGTGATCTGACGATCCATGCCTGTCAACTCGACGTGATCCGACTCTTCAGATCAAGTTACTGTAGTAATAATACATATGCTTCACGTCTTGTGTGATCTGACAATCCGCGCCTGTCAACTCAATGTGATCCAACTCTTCGGATCAAGTTACTGTAGTAATAATATATATATATATATATATATATATATATATATTGTAAAAAAAAAAAATCAACATATTTGTTAAATAATTTTAAAGAATTAAAATCCAAAAATATCACATGTTAATCAATGATTAGTTCCTGCTAGTACTTTTGCAGTTTGTCTTGAACGTTTCATCATTACATGGTAACATTGAAAAGCAAATGTTCATTGTGACGTCATAATAACATCAGGTAGCAGTGTTGACAATTTTAATACTGCACCAAAGAAAATAGTACAAAGTATAAACAGTAGTGATGTGCATATAAATTTGTTAAAATTGATTTACGATTTCGTTTAGGTTTAAAAATAAATAATCTTCCTTAATTTGTTAAACGAAGATTTTCATTTTTTTTTAAAAAGTTGGTCAAATGTCAAGGTCAAAAGGTTTAGTACCAACAGAAAGGTCTTGTCACAAGGAATACTCATGTGAAATATCAAAGCTCTATCACTTTCTGTTCAAAACTTATTAGCAAGGTTAAAATTTTCAAAAAGTAGGTCAAACTCCAAGGTCAAGGGGTCAAAAATGTTGGTACCCATGGAAAGGTCTTGTCACAAGGAATACTCATGTAAAATATCAAAGCTCTAGAACTTACTGTTCAAAAGTTATTGGCAAGGTTAAAGTTTTCAAAAAGTAGGTCAATTTCCAAGGTCAAGATCACAGGGTTAAAAAAGTTTCAGACAGAATTACAGAATGACAGATAGGACAAAAACAATATTCCCCCCGATCTTCGATCTCGGGGGCATAAAAATGGGGAAAATAATGATACTTTGATCAACAGCAAGAGACAGCTAAAAAATCTTAAAAGACTGTTTACGCAAGGATAATTTTTAGGAAAAGTCCAACTGTAAAATTTTCACCGTTGCCAAATTTATGTGACGATCGGCGATGCAGAACGTGCCCATATTTAAGGAAAGGAAATTTGTTCTAGTTTAACAACAAGAAATTTACAGTGAATTTAGATATGACGTGTTCCACAAAAATTTAATTTATGTGATGACATGTGCTGGATGTGGAAAACATTATATCAGTGAAACGGGGACAACTCTGCGAACTCATCTATGAGTTCATAAACAACACATTTTAGTACCTGAATACAGAAAAATCAAAGTTAGCAAACCTCCTTAAAGGCTGTCAATGGACGTAAAAGCTTGGGTACAATGAAATAAATGGCAGAGTACGACAAATAAAACGGACGGTATGGGATTTAGATGAAGGACATAAGTAGAACTACATTAGCCTAACGAGATATTTGCAGAAATTCCTCTGATAAAGTTGGTTTATACCCCGTGAATCGGTCACAAAGCAGGTAGCCCCGTTTGTTTACATGATTTGTTGCACACCTTTACATAATATATTAGTATCTCACAAGTATGGAGCGCCAAATTAACATAAACTCAAATAATTGAAGATATCTTCAATTATTTGAAGATATCATTAATTCATTTGATGCACGCAACAATTTAATTAAAGATCTCTTCAAATAATTAATGATATCTTCAATTCTGAATTATTGCGCACATTAATTGAATTCATGATAGCAATAATTCTTCAGCTGAATTGATGCGTGCTTTAATTGAATTCATGATCTCTTCAAATGAATTAATGATATCAACAATTGAATTGATGCGCGCTACAATTCAATTGAAGAGAGCAATAATTGATATAATGTGTGCATTAAATCAATTGATGAGAGCAATAATTGAATTGATGCGTGCATTAATTCATTTGATGAGAGCAATAATTGATTTAATGCGCGCATTAATTCAATTATTGCTCTCTTCAATTGAATTAATGATATCTTTTAATTCATTTGAAGAGAGCAATAATTCTTTTAGAGAGAGCAACTATATAATTATTAGATATCTTCAATTCAACATATCCACAATTGAATTAATTATCTCTTTAATTGAATTGTTGCTCTCTTTAAAAGAATTGATGCGCGCATTAATTCCTTATACAATAGCATTGTAAATAATTAAATATATCTTCAATTGAATTAAAGAGATCATCAAATTATTTATACCAAGCTCTAAACTAATTATTGCGAGCAATATTACTACGAAATTGATGCTCTCATCAATTGAATTGAAGAGAGCAATAATTGAATTAATGTGCGCATCAAATCTATTATTGCTCTCATTAATTCAATTGATGAGAGCATCAATTGAATTGAAGAGAGCAATAATTGAATTAATGCACACATTAAATCAATTATTGCTCTCATTAATTCAATTGATGCGTGCATTAATTCAATTGATGAGAGCAGTAATTGAATTGAAGTGCGCATTAATTCATTTGATGAGAGCAATAATTGATTTAATGCGTGCATTAATTCAATTAAAGAGAGCAATAATTAAGTTGATGATATCTTCAAATAATTGAAGATATCTTAAATTATTTGAGTTTATATTAATTTGGCGCTCCATACACAAGTGGTCATCTCAAAAGCTTACAGAAAGTAGAAACTGACTATTCATAATGACTTATGAGGGTGGCCATGGGGAAATAACATATTTAGGATAAATCATTGGTTATGTTTTAAAAATGATTTCATTCTAGAAGGGGGGGGGGGGGGGGGGGGGTATGTACATGAGATCTATATACGATCTATCCACAATTCAGGTGCCTGTGATCAAATATTAATTAGTGCCATAATGCTATTTTTTAATCTTTATTACATATCCAATCAATCAATTTTGAAGTGGTAAGAAGCTCGCAGGCATAGTAGCGGAGAAATATTGAAAAATTGCAATTTTTGACATGATTTCCGCCGCACTACATTTACCGAAAGTCGGTAAATTAGCCGGCGTACCAGTGCCCAAGTGGACTCGCTGAAAAATCGAGCAAATGAAGTGATATGCATGATCAACAAAGATCAAACGGGTCCTCCAGATACGTCGATTTGACAAATGAACCGCGAGCTATGATGACAAAGTAAATTTATATTGATAATCTTCCACGAAGTTGGTTGGACAAAATCGGTTAAAAAGATTACTTTAAACCATCTCAAACTTTTTTTTTTTGCAGGGGATATGCTAAAAGCAACAGGTAGTAAAGTTCAACTAACGTCAGCAGTTATTGAGTTAATATTCCACCGTATTTCTTCCGGGTGAATGGACTTGTGTTTACCTGTTAAGTGTCACGTTGCAAAGATCTTGAATTCGTCCGAAACGGTGGACTGAAACAGGTAAAGTTTCATCTAATAGCCGAAATGATTCCATAAATCATTTACATTTTACTTTATTAAGGTATGCAGTGCGGATATATCATTCTAACATCCGTTGGGACTTACTCGTTTTTATAATTATACGAAAATACGGTTTGACTGCTAGCTCGTGCACATTTCATTCGCTCCCCAAAGTTGATTGATTTTTCTGTCTTGAGATATTATCACAGTTTAAAAAAGGTTACTACAATGCAATAATTGTGAAAGCTTTTAGTATCTAATTCATCGTTCGCTTTTGAAATCCTATTTCATTTTCATTTTTTAAATGCATCTTGTGTACGACATGTTTAATACTTAGTATTACGTCATAACCTGAGGAAGTTTAGTATATTTGCGGTATTTTGTTGTACATTTTGCATATAATATATTAAAATGGGATGTGATGGAGGCACCATACCTAAAAGAGATGAACTTGTCAGAACGAAGAAAAGACCAGAGCAGGTAATGGGTAGAATTCTAAGTCACTTTACTAAAATGTTGCTTTTCTTTAGCTGCAGAACTGTAGCTCTCTGAAAAAAATATTTTGACATAACAGAGAGCTACAGAGCCACCCCTTATAAAAACCTTCGATTTACGGCGCACAAAAAGCTGCGCACGGTTGAGGCCTTATATCGTTGTATTCTTGAGTTACTGTCTCATAAATTTAATATCAAAAAATTCTTAACATATTTTCCTACTATACTTGTGTCTAAACATACCTTCAAATATTCATTAAAGCCCCACACGACCTGAAAACTCCCAGCTTCAAATGATTTCGTTTGTTGACGTAGCCATGTTAGGTAGCCGGTCAATTCGAATCCTGATTAATTTCCATACTTGCACAATAACGTCTAGATGTGAACTAATATCCCCACAAATATTTTAGCTAAATATTTTAAATCATATATCATCCCAGTGCCTTTAAATAATAATTATTCAGATAGCTAAACTCACGACAATGCGGCTTTCATTAGTCTGGTCCGGTCTCCATCCCTGTCACACGAGTGTTAAGGACTTTAGTAGCATTTTCATGAATCAAGAGCTTATTTTACCTTTAGAAAAACTTTATTTTTTGATTTCTATAAATTATTGGTATTGATAATAAATGAAGAGCGAATACATAACATATAACGAATTTTATGAATATATACCAAAAACAACAGGGTACGAACTGACCCGGCTACCTAACATGGCTACGTCAACAAACGAAATCATTTGAAGCTGGGAGTTTTCAGGTCGTGTGGGGCTTTAATGAATATTTGAAGGTATGTTTAGACACAAGTATAGTAGGAAAATATGTTAAGAATTTTTTGATATTAAATTTATGAGACAGTAACTCAAGAATACAACGATATAAGGCCTCAACCGTGCGCAGCTTTTTGTGCGCCGTAAATCGAAGGTTTTTATAAGGGGTGGCTCTGTAGCTCTCTGTTATGTCAAAATATTTTTTCAGAGAGCTACAGTTCTGCAGCTAGCTTTTCTTATGATATTTCCAGTCTGTTATGGTAATGTCTATTCAAAGATTGAATTTATACCATGTGTTTATGACAATTTTAAGTACGATGTAGTGAATTTTGGATCGACCGTTTATACAGCTAATCAGAGGTATGTTTAATGCGTCTTACGACGTGTTTGAGGGCGAAGCAAAAAACATTCATATTAAAGGGACTGATTCACGATTTCCCCCAAAATTTTGTTTTTCTCTTTTAATGATTAAAATCTACTGTCTAATGTGTTTGAAAGATTTAATATAAAAATTAAGGTTATACATTATCACAGAAGCTCATTTTAGAGAGTTTATGATTTGTTTTGTAAACAAAGATTGTGGTATGCTATTGTTTACGAAATTTTCAAAAGAAATGGATATGGATTAAGTTTATCATATCTTTCACATTTCAAGCATTTTTTGGGTAGAATGTGTCATCTATAAGTTAAAATTTGTGACTATGCAAAATTAAGATGCTTTATATTTATGTTACAGAATCAATATTTCACGTGTTTGTTTGTTTACATAAAAAGACTCAAGTCTTTGTTTACATAACACAGATTTATGGTTAAAATATTGCTTTTATTCTTGCATTCAGAAGGTCAAAATTTTGGCTGTCAACATTAAATGAGTTATATTTTTAATGTTTAACATCAAAAAGGAAAAATATCTTTTTCAAAAATCGTGAACCAGTCCCTTTAATAATATGTCTTACGGTGTGACCGTGTTTGAGGGCGAAGCAAAAAGTATTGGCATTAGTATCTAGATCCATAACAGGACAAAAAATATCCTTATTTATTATCACCTAACGTGTGAGGACAGAACTCAATCAAAGTATTCTAACTTTAGACATTTTTGATCCGCCTATTAATTGAACGCGGGAAACTCTATGCAACTGATGTAAACAGTGCATTGTGACATCTTATTCAACGTTGGTGTTTAACAAATACACAAACATAGGAGCCATGGCACATTTGCGTTTATCGAGGAGTGATATATGATTTAGAAAACAAAGATTTACATGCTTTTAAGAATCTTGTGTAACATCTCAGAACAACGTGAACTAGGGTAGACGAGATTCAAAATGGAGAAATACATGTCCACGCGCTAGTATTTGAATCGACGCCATTGGGACCAAAATTTTCAAGTTCCATAGGTATGGTTTAATTTTTCACTAGTTTTCTATATTTTCCTTTTAAACATGTATATACATGTTACCTACAGGGAGAGCTTCGCCCTCTATTAGTATAAAGTTATATCTTTATAGAGTTGTCGAAATTTTTAGATCACTGTCAGACATTTGGTCTGACTGAGTTAAAGTTTCTGTCAGACCAGACAAAGTTTTGTTAGACCAGATACATGTACCTTGACCTTGTATTGCATAGAAAGAACGAAGGGGGAAAAAAAAGAACTGCACCAAAATGCCTTTTATTGTTTTAACAGCAATGCGTCTCCCTCTCATATCCAGCCAAATACGATCAGTTTTCCAACCATCTTGAAACTCATGAACACCACGGAAACCTACGTAATTTTTAAGTGGTCCTGGTTCAGCATTCTTCCCCCCTTTTCTTACCAAGTTGTTTGTTTGTTTTACATCCCGTAAGGAATTTTCCCCACATATTGAGACGTGACCAGCTGTAGGTGAAATACCACAAATTTAGACATGCTGTGTACTCTGAATCAAGGCCGTAGTAGTTAGGGTTCTTTAATGTGTTAAACCTGCCGCGACATTGGAGGTCATATCCGAAAGTCGAAAGACCTGTGACTCTCACTGCTAAATGCCGAGCGTTTGGCAAGGATATATTTACATCTTAGGTTTGACGTGGCCATGACATGAGCAGAAATCGGGACTCACAACCTTCCAGTTACGAAGCGAACGCTCTACCTCTTTTCTTCGTGGGTAGAGAACCTTTCACAAATTTGTTCAGGTGCATGACCATGTTGTTTGAGTGACCTTCACTTGCACTTCCCGAGCTCTAAAATAATCGGATCACACTCGATATTTTCAAACGGTCATTTGGCCCGACATTTTCTAACAACTTATTGGTCCAGGGAATTTTTTACCAGCCTTGCTGACAGGACCAACAGTTTTTGACAACTCTGCCTTAACAGGATAAAAATCATATCTAAAGTTATCTGGCCTTGTATGGACAGCTGTCAAAGCATCTTAGCATCATGTTACATAACTTTAGACATTTGATCCACCTATTCATTGAATGTGACGTCATTTTAGCAGATTTACAAACATAGTAGACCTGGAGTGATTATATGATTGAGAAAACCAGTGTTCGAAATTAACCATAGACCGAGTCTATGTCTAATGACACTGATCTATGCCAATTGTAATTGAAATATACAAAATTGTCTACGCTGATTTTTTAGATTTAAAGCAATAAAGTTATCCCATAGGACCCCTACATGGTCAATTGCCGTCTGATAAATGTTATGAGGAAAGGAGGAAATTGTTATGGAAATAGAAAGAAAATATGCTTTCTAAGTACATTAGAAGTGAATGACAATCTTTTTTTGTGATATTTTTTTTCAATGTTGCGGTCGATGCCAATTCAATGAGGTCTATGTCATCTTGTTTTGGCATAGAGCCGTGGTCTATACCAAGTTTTAAACTAATTTCGACCACTGGAAAACATAAGGTTACATGCTCTTACGGATTTTGTGAAACATCTCAGAACTATGTGAACTTGGGTAGACGAGATTCAAAATGGTGAAATATATGTCCTTGCACTTACATTCGAATTGACACCATATTGACCAAAATTTTCAAGTTTCATGGGAAATCTCTGTTCTCATGTCCCTTTGGGCCGCGATTGGGCTTCACCTTTTATTAATTGTAGTAAAGGGTTACAATAATATGTCTTATGGCATAATCATGTTTAAGGCTGAAGCAAAATGTATTGGTATTAGTATTTATATACATGACTGGATATAAAAAAAATGTCCCAGCTATTTGGATATGTACGGACAGCTGTCAAAACATCGTAAAGGTCTTGTTACACAACTTTTGACATTTGAACTGCTTTAGTATTCATTATAAAAGAGAAATATAATGCAATTGATGTAAAAAGTGCATTGTGGCATCATATTTAGTGAAGATTCAAGGGGCTTGGGTTTGAATCTCAGTCTAGTCTATTGCATTTTCTTCCTCCCTGTTACGTTTGGTGTCGTAGGTCAGTCGCTGGAACTGACAGGTGAAAATGTCTGCCAGGGGATAAAGATCTGGGAATTATGTCTTCAAGATTTGAAGATATTTAACAAGGTGTGAAGACATTTAAAAAATACATGTACAAGTTAAAATGCTCTTATTCAGGATTATATTTACTCTACTGAAAAATTTCAGTTAATCATAAATCTTATAATTTACTCATAAATCAAGGAATATTTTTTACCTTTACAGAAAGATAAGACTGCTGATCTAGATGCCAAGTGGAAACACTGTGCAATTACCCAGGAACCACTCCGTGAACCAATCATGGCTTGTGAGCTCGGCAGGTGAGTACAGCGTGTAGAAAAACATGATAAAGTTAAATCTAGATAGTGTTCTTTGTATATAATAATGATTACAATTTGTGTATACTTTGCTGAAATAACAGTCAGGGTTTTGATACATAGTGAATGACCCGAGGTGGAATGCATGTACTATGTATCACAGCTCTGACTACTCTTTTCGCATAGTGCATGCAAATTATAACATTATTATACTTATTTTGCTTCAGATGATAAAGATTATGGAGGAATAGCACATCAGAGAAATTTGATGAAAAGTGAGGGATATGTAAAATAATATTCAGAAATTGAAAATTTTCAAATTTACTTTATTTAGTTAAAAAAAAGAAGCAGTTTCAGTAGAAAGAAATCTGGGGAAAAAATTAAAACAGTAAAAGTTATTGAGTATTTAATTTGATATTTATTAATGCATTATTATCAAATGTGGATGATAACTCATCATTTTTGTGTTAATCCATACTTAAGTGTAGTGGTCTCGTGGCCTGATGGATAGCGCATTCTTTTGGCAAGCTTGTGGTCCCACCAGGTTCGAGTCTGTAGATGGGCAACAATTTTTCTGAATTAACAGATTTGTTTCAGTACGCTTAGGAGAAAAATCTTAACAAGGCATAAAAAGAAATGGTGACCATGTACATTTTTCTATGCTTTATGTGAAAATAGTCAATTATCAAATACACAGGAAGAAACTAACAGGGAGCATGATAATGTAGAATAGAATACATTTAATTCAAATTCTGAGCCCAAAATAAACAATCTAGGAAGAATTTTAAACATATGAAAAAAAAACCCAGTCCAATATCTATTTACAATTACATGTCCCATGGTTATAGATTGTAACATTTGCTTTGATAGGTTGTATATGATTACATGTCCCATGGTTATAGATTGTAACTTTTGCTTTGATAGGTTGTATATGATTACATGTCCCATGGTGATAGATTGTAACATTTGCTTTGATAGGTTGTACAACAAGGAGGCAGTGCTAGAATTTTTGATTGACAGGAGTAAATTTGAATGTTCATCAAGCTTTGACCATCTTCGTGGGCTTAAGGTATTATAAAATCGTCAAAAATGTAATCCAGTATTAGATAAGATTTTCAGAAACACAACTATACATAGATGATTCAGTTATTCTTAGAATTGTTGGCAAGACTCCGTTCCTTAATTATTGTCTGTGCATAACATATTGCTCATATCTAATAAAATTTGGATTAAATGAAGAATATTTCCTAAGATGAACCATTACACTGAATTCTTCATTTAAATTCTCGTGTTTACCTTCCTCTCTAACTTACAAAACAACTTTTGTTTAATATATGTTTTTAGGATCTGAAAGAGTTGAAACTGACAGAAAACAAAGGGTATGGTCGTCCGAAGAGTGAGAAAGGAGACAGCTATATTGATACACAGGACGCTAGGTACATCTGTCCAGTGGTCGGCATCACCATGAATGGAAAACATGGGTAAGTATACAGACAACAGGTGTGTACATGTAGTAAAGCAGGTTGTAAAAACCCAGGTATTTATATACACCTGGTATATGATAAGGGCTATTCCAGAAATAAATACATGGGGGGGTCGGGAGGCACCTTTTGTATATACCAAGCACCCATAAAAAAAAATAAAAAATTACCCCATGACCCATCAAATTAATAAACTCATTTTACAATGACCCATCTAATAAAAAAAAAAAACTAACCAGACCCACCACAAAAATATTTTTAAAAATGAAAACGGTACAAATCTCGCGAGGTTTTCGGGACAAACATTCTAGTCAATGACGCGGTAATGCCTGTGCGACATTGTATCACAGTAGTTCTGAAGAAACGATGTCACATCAACAATCAAAGGCATCTATGGCGGGAATGTTGGAAAGATTGGAAGTCCAAACGATACTATTATCATGAAATGGGTATGGATATGTTTTTCCACGAATCGTTCGTCTTCTAATGGAGCCCGCGCCCGGAGGCCTCTATCACCATCACACCGACTGATAAATATAACGCATCGGTACCCTCGTATAAATCAACTAAGGTTTGCCTATTTTTATTAGAAAACGGAATACCTATTGGTTTCAAAATATTCCCAAAATCGATGCACTGTAAACTGT
Organism: Ostrea edulis; assembly: GCF_947568905.1. NCBI lineage: Eukaryota > Metazoa > Mollusca > Bivalvia > Ostreida > Ostreidae > Ostrea > Ostrea edulis. Next base: position 71,574,628 of record NC_079167.1, read on the forward strand.
AATAATCTACAGAACAGAGTTCGCCGCCATCACGTCCAAAGGGACCCTACTAAGCGCGCCTCTAATTTGAAGAGTGCCGTAATGGAAAGTTATGCGCTGCAAAGAGCGACAACTCAAATAGTTCTATGTTACTTCCGATTTCGAAAGCAGCATTTCGAAAGCACGTTTTCAATTTTCCCTCCGATGTTTTGTAACCAACACGACAAGAGCGACAATAAAAATATTCTGAAAACTCAACACCCACGTGGCACAAAATAAAACAATAGAAACTACCCACTACCCATAATAAATATTTTTTTAACAGTCCAACCACGGACCAATTAAAATATGAAAAAATACGACCACCCACACAAAAAAATATCATTTGCCGCCCGACCCCCCCCATTTGATCATTTCTGGAACAGCCCTAAGGCAGATTGGAACAAAATTTACAGTAAGGGGGGAAATAGTAATAGGTATGGAGAGGGGTATGGTATTATCATTTTCAAAACAGTGAATACAAACATTGAAACATACTCCAAAGAAGTAGAAAGAAACTATTTCTGGCATGGTCAGGATCAGTACAGGGCTGCACGATCAATACAGGAACTCATGATCAATGCATGGCCTAATGATAAAATGTCGATATATCAAGGTCCAAGAATGATGGTCTAGTATATGTATGGTGGGGCCTCACAGTCATTAAAGGGCCTTGTGATTTAGTGCTGTAGTTTTACTCCTGTTGTCTTCTCTGTGTTTGAATTAATACATATTTTTGAAATTAAAAGATAGTAAAACTACATGTATTGAAATAGGGTATTAGGGAAATTATGTTTTTGAATTGTTGTTTTCAGGTTTAGCTTCATCTGGTCCTGCGGGTGTGTTTTATCAGACAGAGCTCTCAAAGAGGTGAAATCTGACATTTGTCATAAGGTAATTGTAGTATATATTGTCAGTTAAACAAACCCAAACAATTTGAATTAACACACCTAGTTATCTTGTGTTGATTTTAATTATTTCTTCACAGTGTGGCAGTAAATTCTCCCCAGATAATGTGATCACGTTAAATGGATCTGATGAGGATGTAGAAAGGTTACAACAGAGAATGAGGGTCAGGAAAGAGCAGGCCAAACTGGCAAAGGTAATAGTCAAATACAGTCAGGTCTGATTATACTGAATAGTCAGTTAATGACAATAGTAACAGACAAGTATACCGAATAGCAGGAACCGAACAGTGAGGTCTAATTATACCAAGTAGCCGGAACCGAACAGTGGGGTCTAAGTATACCAAGTAGCCAGAACCGAACAGTGGGGTCTAATTATATTGAATAGCAGGAACCGGACAGTGAGGTCTAATTATACTGAATAGCAGGAACCAGACAGTGGGGTCTAATTATACTGAATATCAGGAACCGGACAGTGGGGTCTAATTATTCTGAATATCAGGAACCGGACAGTGGGGTCTAATTATACTGAATAGCAGGTACCATACAGTGAGGTCTAATTATACTGAATAGCAGATACCAGACAGTGAGGTCTAATTATACTGAATATCAGGAACCAGACAGTGGTGTCTAATTATACCGAATAGCAGGAACCGGACAGTGGGGTCGAATTATACCGAATATCAGGAACCGGACAGTGGGGTCTAATTATACAAAATAGCAGGAACCGGACAGTGGGGTCTAATTATACTGAATAGCAGGTACCAGACAGTGAGGTCTAATTATACTGAATATCAGATACCAGACAGTGAGGTCTAATTAAATTGAATATCAGGAACCGTACAGTGGAATCTAATTATACTGAATAGCAATGATAATGATAAAGGTACCTGACAGATTATGAAAACTTGCATAATATAAAACTAGTAATAGTGAATGGACAAATATTGTCAAACTTATTTATAACAAAATTCAGTCATAGTGAAGATGTGGTTATTACAAATGTATTGGACAAATACTGTCACACTCGTTAGAACCGCCCCCCTCACCCCCTTATCCTATATGTATTAGCAGAATTCGCGCAGTTTTACATAATTGAGATACCATTCTTCACATGATAGACATATTTTATTACTATTACAGAGAGCTAAAAAGCACAAATCTGAATCTACAGAAACAGAGCCCAAAATGACAGGTGAGTACCGAGTATAAATGTACACAGCGAAAGGTATCACTATTGTTAGCTCACACAAGCCACAGGTTTAAATGTCAGAGCTCTTCTGATCAAATTGTGTCTGATGTGATGTCATCTGACAAGTGTCCTTTAAGTAGTTTTATTCTTCCAACTTCTCCAGAATATTTTCATAACAAGTCGACCAAACTTGACACAGTTACTTTGGTCGTTCTGCAAAACACATGCTACTTCTTAGAGATATCAGAAATCTTAAATTGCTGTTATAGCTTTTGATTGGTTGGGACAAAACTTGTTACCTTTCAAAACAAGAAACAGACAGCCAGGCTAGTGGTTTTACAACAATTAACACCTGGATAGGAAAATGTGACTTGAGTTGAAAGACTAATTAAATAGTCCTGTTCAGATAATGGAACCAAAATATAGTGGAAAATGCATTTTGTGGTGAAAAGAAACTATCTGAATGCAGAATTCTGCATAAATGAGACAAAATAACATTTTTAAAAATCCAATTTGTCTGGGAGCTGAAATGTCGGATTTCTGGTATCTGGATATTTGAAGGTCCACATTATCACCATATTTTTTTTTTTTTTAAAGGGTCATGATTCCTCTAGCCTTTGCAATATTATATTATCAATACTTTGTGTTGTCAGCTGTCAAAATGTGCAATCAACAATGACGTTTATTCATTATATCTGATGGGATTTTATACAAGTGGGACTTACAGTTTACTTTGTTGTAAGCAGAATTTTGTTATGAGATATTTGTTTTAACCATTATTCGAATAAAAAAAAAGTGGAAACATTAGTTAAGACATAAAAATTATTGTGTTATATGCAACATTTTGTTGTATCCAGTTTCATTGTTAACAGAGACCACTGTATTTGTATGGTTGAAAGATTTTGCATCACACATTCATTACTCTTGTTTAGATGCAAAGAAAGCAAAGACGGAAAAGCCACCCACAAAGACTTCCTGTGCAGCAGGGGGCCCTAAGGACAAACTGCCCACCCACACAAGCATTCAGAAGGACCCCAAGGCCAGCAGCACCTACAAGTCTCTATTTACCTCCAGTAATAGAGCAAAGAACCAACAGTCAGCTCATTGGGTGACATACAATCCATTCTACAACTGAAAGTTTTGTTTTAAATTTTGGTGATCATTATGTAGAGGTACCCTGTGGATGTGACTTCTGGATATGAAACTGAGTACATGATAATTCAAGGATGAGTCCATATTTTAAAAAATGTGTTATAGCATTGGAAGAGATCAATGGCATTTGTAGAATTATCCTTCGTACTTTATCTCTCATCGTCTTACTGTGTGTACAGCCAGAAAGACAAGGGGACACAATTTTTAGATGTCTGTACATTATAGAAATGAAATCACAGAGCAATGTTATAAATAGATATTTTAATTTTAGAATTATTACATGTGTTGTGTGTTCACATTGTGCAGCTGTATATTGTTAGGGACGGAACAATAAATATCTTTTCAAGAGCAAAGCCATGTATGAATTATGTAAATAAAAACCACTTTCAATGGCCAGTGTTACAGGTACCTGTACTCTGCACGTGCATATTGTGACAATAGATGTGTATGGGTTTTTAATCAAATAAATTTCTCTCCATATTTTTCTTTGCTGAATTTTAATTATGCTGGATCATCGTAAGTTAATGACATGTAACTTTGATATTCAGGGATATAACTGAGGCAAATGACATCCGTTTTTGGTGTGTAGACCCTTCTAAAAATCGTATTGGCTTTTATATATGAAATCAAAGAATATTAAAATAGTAAAAGAAAAACAAATACAAACAGAGAATGTTTACAAACACTATTTTCAACAAAAGAAACAACAAATAAAGACTTACCAGAAGATATTTCTTCACACTTTTGCAGCAGGTAATTAACTTTAAGATAGAATTTCTGGATGCCTGATTATAATCGATTATTAGTTACAATAAACCAATCATTGATCATGAAATTTTCACCGATTTCCATCATGAGTGATAATTCTTTTATTGTTTGAAGGACTTCTTTAAGTTTGCTGATACAGTATAAAAACTAAATGCATGTTTAGGAAAAGCAGAAAAGGATGTACAAAAAAAATTGTGAATTTCGCAATCCCAGGGGTTTGACTCTAGGATGGGTCCAAATTAGTCATATCGTTTAATGTTTTAAATTCATATTTTATATTATGTAAAGCCTTTCATCAGTATATGCACTTTTGAGGGCATTAAAGTAATCTTTTATGCTATTGCTGAATATTAGAATTTGGCTAATAGATATTTAGAACCGGAAATTTTTAGATTTCATAGCGCTTGGGAATAGTGATACTTTTAGCTAGTACTCAGGTGACTGATAAGGCCTGTGGTTCTCTTGTTAGGTTACTTGAGTTTCAGCTGACCTATTGTAATTGGTTGTTGCCCGTCGTCCGTTAACAAATGAGCATTTTTAACTTCTCGATAACTACTATTCCAATTCTTTTCAAATTTGGTATGAAGCATATTTTGGACAAGGAGGACATAAATGTAAATTACAGGACTCCTGCACCCCTGGGGCCTTAGGGGCAGATAAAAACACTGCCAAACAATGATCCATTTCTAAAATCTTCATCTCTACAACCACAAGTGTAAGAAAAACTAAATACACAGTGATGTAGAGCAGGAAGGCCTCTACCAAAATTGTATATTTCATGATCCCTGGGATAGAGGTTCTGACCCCAGGGTGGGACCAAACTTGGTATATAGTGTTTATGTGTAAAATACTGGAATAACACCTTATTTACCATTGTAAATTTGATGATCCCAGGGATAGGGGTTTTGTTATGGGGGTGGGGCCAAAATGGTAAGTTATTAAATGTTTGAACAATAGAACATTTTTAACTTCTTCATAACTATTATTCCTTTCAAATTTGGTATGAAGCATCTTTGAGACAAGGGGAACATAACTTGTAAATTTCAGGACTCCTGCACCTCTGGGCCCTTATAATTAGGGACAAGGCAGAAACTGTCAAAGATTTACCATTTTTCAAAAATCTTCACTATAACCGCATGTGTAAGAAAAACTAAATATGTAGTGATGTTGAGGAGGAGAATCTCCCAAAATTGTAAATTTCATGGTCCCTAGGGTAGAGATTCTTACCCCAGGGCAGGGCCAAACTTGGTATATGATGTTTAAATGTAAAACACTTCTTCAGTGCTATTGATTCTATATAATTGAAACTAAATGGATATTTAGAAAGAATAAATAGTTCTTTACCATAATTGTAAATTTGATGGTCCCAGGGGTAGGGGGTTTTGGTATCGGGGTGGGGCCAAAATGGTCAGTTATTAAATGTGTGAACAATAGAAATTTTAACTTCTTGATAACTATCATTCCAATGGGGCTAAATCTTTGTATTATATAGTATACATATGTAAAACATTTAAATACTATCTTCTTTAATGTTATGTTACTAAATTGAAACTAAATACATGTACATATTTAGAATGAGTAGGTCGTCTTTTACCAAAATTGTAAATTTCATGATCCCAGGGTGGGGCCAAATTTATTGTCTGATTATAGTGATTATTGTCTTTATTATTTGAAAGACTTCTTTATGCTTGCTGGTACAGTATAAAAACTAAAAGCATATTTAGGAAAAGCAGGAAAGGAATAGGATGTACCGAACATTATGTAAAGTCTTTCATCAATGTAGGCACTTTCAGGGGCATTTAAGTTCTAAGAACACATCTTGTTTTATTTTTAGATAAAAGCAGGATACTGACAAACAAGTTGATGGTGTAGGGGTTTCAACTGTCTCGTTTTATGTCTGCATTTCACAAATTGTCATTTTAACTATCTAGTTTGCCGATACAACCTATCATTGGGTCAAATGCTGTCTGATTTGTTTCATACCGATTGTTAGGCCATTCTTGGCACACTGATTTTGACTATGGATAACTCCGTTTACCTAATTAAGATAAGGGCTCACGGCGGGTGTGACTGGTCGACAGGGAATGTTTAACTCTTCCTAGGCACCTGATCCCACCTCTGGTATATCCAGGGGTCCATGTTTGCCCAACTTTCTATTTTGTATTGCTAGTAAGATGTATGAGCTTATTGTTATCTTCACCTTTCATACTGTTGCTAAATATAAGAATTTAGCTAAGATATGCAGAACAGGAAAGTTTTTTCCTAGATTTCATAGACCTTGGCACTAGTAATATTTTTAAATAATACTCAGGTGACCATTAAGGCCCGTGGGCCTCCTATTTACATTACATGATTGCTTTGTGAGCATTATGTTGCATTGCAAAAGCCTCTACTTTGTCAATTTTTGGTATAAAGACCATTTCTAGATACTAATAAATGATGCATGTAAAATTTGTTACCTTGATCAGTAAAATCTAAATATTTTTGCATTTATTTGAACCATTAAGAAAGTCGGTGATTTAACGTCAAGAAATATCGGAATTTGAATATGTCCATTAAATGGATTACATATACACTGAAATTTGTGGGAATACCTTCTTCTAATTACAGTGCAAGTCTCATAAATTGTCACTACTATACGAATATCTTACGAAACTTTCAACTAGATGAAGCATCGATACATAAACAGCATCAAAACTTCCCCGCTATCAAACTATCGTTCTGCAAAACTGCATCGATTTTATCAAACGCATCTGAGTTAACAATCTCATGTTTATGCGGGCGTATAAAAAAACCAAGTCCAAGAGCTCTAACTCCTTTAAAAAACATTGGACAGCATTCTCCTTGCAGTATGCACACCTCCACATTTTGATCTTTCTTTGTACCAAAATTCATTAAAATCCCACTAAGGGTTTAGGAGAAGTTATGAAGACAACGTATTTTGAATAGAAAAAATTAAGTCCAAGGGCCACAACTCCTTTAAACGAGAGGCCCAAGGGCCATATCGCTCACCTGAGTTACCTCGGCCCATATCTAAAGACTTTCCATATATATTTGCATGTAAAACCTTAGTCTGTATTGTGGCCCCAACCTACCCCTGGAGGCCATGTATTTTACAAACTTGAATCTGCACTATGTCAGGAAGCTTTCATGTAAATCTCAGCTCTTCTGGCTCATTGGTTCTTGAGAAGATGATTTTTAAAGATTTTCTCTATTTATTCTCATGTAAAACTTTGATCCCTTATTGTGGCCCGAACCTACCCCCGGGGGCCATGATATGTACAAACTTGAATCTACACTATGTCAGAAAGCTTCCATATAAATTTCAGCTCTTCTGGTTCATGAGAAGATTTTTAAAGATTTTCCCTATATATTTCTATGTAAAACTTTGATCCCCTTATGTGGCCCCAATCTACCCCCCGAGGGCCATGATTTGTACAAACTTGAATCTGCACTATGTCAGGAAGCTTTCATATAAATTTCAGCTCTTCTGGCTCATTGGTTCTTGAAAAGATTTTTAAATGACCCTACCCTATTTTTGTGATTATCTCCCCTTCGAAGGGGGCATGGCCCTTATATGAACACACTTGAAAGCCCTTCACCCAAGGATGCTTTTGGCCAACTTTGGTTCACAGGTACTCGACGTTTTAAATATCTATAATAAAAAAAATTGTTTTCCTGTAAACATAATATTGACAATATTATGTTTACCGGAAGATTTTTTTTATTATAGATATTTAAAACGTCGAGTGCCTGTGCTTTGGTTATAATTGACAAAGTGGTTCTTGAGGAAGAAGATGTAAATGTGAAAAGTTTACGACGACGACAGACAACTTTTGATCAGAAAAGCTCACTTGAACAGCATTCCCCTTGCAATATGCACAGCTCCACATTGTGATCTTTCTTTGTATCAAGTTTCATGAAAATCCCCCCCAAGGGTTTAGGAGGAGTTGCGGAGACAAAGTTAAAGGGACAGACAGACAAACAGACGACAGTGGTATAGCATAATACACCCGCATTTTTATGCGGGCATATAAAAATTATGCTTATGTCAGCACGCAGGGTTTTTTCGAGGTCTTTATAGAGTTTGTTTAAAGTAAAATTAATGTAATCATCATAGAGAAAGTCTGTAGTTTAAATTCCAAGGAAGCACAATTAAGATTTATGTTGGTGACAGATGTTGTACAGCTGTTAAAGGTAAATTTTAAACATGTATTTGTAAAGAATACCAATAAATAGAGCTGAGAATCATAGTTGAAAGGTTACCCAGGTAAAGATCAGAAACCGCAAGGTAACCCAGGTCTGAAACTGACAACTTTATACATGTATTCAAAAACCGTTAGTACTTCAGCATATTTCTTCTCTATGTTGGTACATATGTATATATTAAATGTACACATATTACTGGCATGGCAATGATAGAATTTGTGTACACCATCTTTAAAAGAGAAGTCTGATTTTATGAAGAAATTTATTGAGAGGAAAAACAATTTTTACAATGGATGAGTAAAAACCTCCCACAGCAAGCTTGCTACGAAGCACCATCTTATCACATTCAATTAGAATGGTTTCAGTCTGTGCTAGGTTCTCAAAATCCCCATCAGTGTAATGGGAACATCTCAAAACAGGGAAAATGCTCACTCAAATCCCATCATCTGTCAAATTGATAATAAATCGGATCAATAAGTTCTTTTCTTCAAATTACCCCGGAGATCCCAACACAGTCTGATAACCTATTCTGCTCTGGACATCCTATAATTGCTTGCAATAAATAAACTCAATAATAAAGTCTAGAGTAACACATAAAAGGGTGTTGGATGTATGATTAATCCCAGGAATGATTCGCTCCCTCAAAATTAGTCTCTTAAAGACCATCAAAAACACCAAACTTCCACCTATAGAAATCCTGCAACAATTCTGAAAAGATGTGCCATGATTTACCATTCCAAGTCATATATATAAGTGTGCAAGTGATCAGGGCACTGCATGTTTACCCAAATAGGCCCGGGCTGCGTTTAAGATCGTAGCAGCTTTGTAGTGGCTTAGATAGTGCTATGATCTAGGCTAGCCCAACATAGGGATAACGTGTGTTAATTCATACAGTGAATTCAAAAGACCCAGATATTTAGCCCAGCTGCTGGGTTAGCTGCTACGATCTTGAACGCAGTCCTGAAGTATATCAATACAATCCTTGTTACAATGGTACACAATATGAAAGATAGGATTTCAGTTGACAAAGTCCATATGCCACAAGATTGTGAATTTACAGAACCTCTTTTATAACAGCTAGTCTCCTTTAATCTAAACAGTGAATTTGTGAATTGTATACAAGAAATAGGCCAAATTTCCTTAACAGTTAATGTATGTTTTCCTCAGGGGTTAAAATATTAGATGATCTGATTTTCTAAATGACCAGATGACCACTACACATGTGTAAATGCACATTATCAGCTGAAATCCAAATACACGATTAAAACACAGAACATACAGCAGATCAAAGACCGACTACGACAACATTAACAAATCCAAAATGGCAATATTACAAAGTGGATAGAACGAAAACCTCTCCCTTCCCGTGTTTCCCCAATTCAAAAGAAATACATCAACCATATGTATTATCTATATACATAAGAATCATTTCACACAGTCCATGACTACATTAGAATCAGTTCACACATTCCATGATATCGGAATCATCAGAGAAGGACAATACAGTTACATATCTCAATATTGAAATTAGTTCTCAGAATAACGTTACATTCAAGATTTCATAAACATCATCAGGTAAACGAAAGCTTACAGTAGTGTACGAAATTTAAATCTAACACAGTCTACACTGATCTTCTGAATGACCTTCCTGCACTCTAGGCGGTGTAGGCAGGGGGCATCCCCTCCCCCTGCCGCATGGCCTCTTCATACTTGGGGGGCAGGAGAACCTGTATTAAAATTAACAATAGTGATATCACAGATATATACATGTATGTATGTTAATGTATAAAGGTGACATTAAAACTTGATGAACCTGTTCTCTATAGAAACAGCAACAATTCAAATTATTAACCTGTGAGGATTCTTAAGCTGTAATAAACATGGCTGTGAAATCAGTGAAGAAACTATTGCAGCTATAAAGAGCTGTCGCAAATTTTGACAACAAAATGAAAGAGCACATTCATCAACCCTAATATAGTAAAAAAAAAAAAATTCAGATGGTTTAGTCCCTGATGAATGGTTGGTAGGTATTATCATGCCTATTTATATCAATAAGAGTGACAGTCATATTCACCTGTGAGTCTGGGTCCACAGTGTACTCTCTGATCTGGTTACCGTTGACAGTTCTGGCTTTCAGGAAGTTGTAGCAGCTCCATACCATTCCAATTAAATAAGCCTAAAAAATAAAACAATTAGAGTAACCTAAAACCGCTTACCAAATCACAATAGCCTAAAGTAAAACCACTTAACAAAATCACAATAGCCTAGAGACACTTAACAAAAAATGTAATAGCCTAAAGACACTTAACAAAATCACAATAGCCTACAGACACTTAACAAAATCACAATAGCCTACAGACACTTAACAAAATCAAACAAAATCACAATAGCCTAGAGACACTTAACAAAATCACAATAGCCTAAAACCATTTAAGAAAATCACAATAGCCTAGAGACACTTAACAAAATCACAATAGCCTTGAGACACTTAACAAACCACAATAGCCTAGAGACACTTAACAAAATCACAATAGCCTAGAGACACTTAATAAATCACAATAGCCTAAAATACTGATCTATCTGCTTGGACTACAAAACACTAAACAATCAGCATAGCCTAAAATCAACAAGACCCGGACATTCAAAATAGCCTACAAAACACTGAACAATCAGCATAGCCTAAAAAAAACAAGACCTGGACATTCAAAATAACCTACAAAACACTAAACATCAGTACGACCTACAAAACACTAAACATCAGTACGACCTACAAAACACTAACAGTACGGCCTACAAAACACTAACAGTATGGCCTACAAAACACTAACAGTATGACCTACAAAACACTAACAGTACTGCCTACAAAACACTAAACATCAGCACGACCTACAAAACACTAAACATCAGTACGACTTACAAAACACTAACCATCAGTACGGCCTACAAAACACTAAACATCAGTATGGCCTACAAAACACTAACAGTACGGCATATAAAACACTAACAGTACGGCCTACAAAACACTAAACATCAATACGACCTACAAAACACTAACAGTACGACCTACAAAACACTAACCATCAGTACAACCTACAAAACACTAACAGTACGGTGTACAAAACACTAAACATCAGTATGACCTACAAAATACTAACAGTACGGCCTACAAAACACTAAACATCAGTACGACCAACAAAACACTAAACATCAGTACGACCTACAAAACACTAACCATCAGTACGGCCTACAAAACACTAACCATCAGTATGGCCTACAATCATCAATAAAAAAATCTAATTTTCTTAAGAATTGAACACAATAATTCTCATGATACAGTTGATAAAAGGAAAATGATTTAACTGCTCTCAAAGATTTTCTATTCTACTGATGCACAACTCTCTCAGAAGGAAACATGACCTACCTGTCTATCAGCAGTACCTGTCCTCTACAGCTGGTAGTCTGATCTATCTATACTATATACCTGTGTTTACCTGCATGACTTACCTTCACAGACAGGAAGAGAATGAAGCCCAACAGACAGAGAAGCATCAGCCATTGGGAGTCCATGTCCATCAGGTGTTTCAGACCGGGCACGCATGACTGAAATATCAGATACAAGATCAGGCATATATAACTAAAATATCCAATACAAGATCAGGCACCCATGACTAAATATCAAATACAAGATCAGGCATGCATGACTGAAATATCAAATACACGATCAGGCACCCATTACTGAAATATCCAAGATCAGGCATGCATGACTGAAATATTCAATAAATACATGTTCTATCAGAGAATGTCATTCTCCTTAACTATATTGAGAATATTGCTGTACTTCAGACACAACTTTTATATCAAAATACATGTACTGTTAGAGAATGTCAACATCGATACCTATGTATAGTGAGAATACAATGGGATATGGAACATACATGTAATTACGGCATATCAAATCACCATCACAGAAAATGTGTAGATTGTGTGTGTGTGTGATGTTTGTGGAGATGTAGTGATGTAGATTGTGTGTGTGATGTTTGTGGAGATGTAGTGGTGTAGATTGTCTGTGTGATGTTTGTAGAGATGTAGTGGTGTAGATTGTCTGTGTGATGTTTGTAGAGATGTAGTGGTGTAGATTGTCTGTGTGATGTTTTTAGAGATGTAGTGGTGTAGATTGTGTGTGTGATGTTTGTGGAGATGTAGTGGTGTAGATTGTGTGTGTGATGTTTGTGGAGATGTAGTGGTGTAGATTGTGTGTGTGATGTTTGTGGAGATGTAGTGGTGTAGATTGTGTGTGTGATGTTTGTAGAGATGTAGTGGTGTAGATTGTCTGTGTGATGTTTGTGGAGATGTAGTGGTGTAGATTGTGTGTGTGATGTTTGTGGAGATGTAGTGGTGTAGATTGTGTGTGTGATGTTTGTGGAGATGTAGTGGTGTAGATTGTGTGTGTGATGTTTGTGGAGATGTAGTGGTGTAGATTGTGTGTGTGATGTTTGTGGAGATGTAGTGGTGTAGATTGTGTGTGTGATGTTTGTGGAGATGTAGTGATGTAGATTGTCTGTGTGATGTTTGTGGAGATGTAGTGGTGTAGATTGTGTGTGTGATGTTTGTGGAGATGTAGCGATCCATATGCTTGAGTATCTACTCACCAGTCCTTGTGTTCGGAGCCAGATTTTGATGTTGGGGGAGTAGCTGAGGTACCCCACGACAGTCAAACAACTCAGACAGAAATCAAACACTTGTAAACAAAAGAAAGGAAGGATGTAGCCTGGCCGGTTCTGAAATGTATATCAAACATTTTTAACATTCTGAAATGCAAGTCGAATATCAATTAATGATTTTAAGCATAATTTTTTTCTTTTTAACATTCTGAAATATAAATAAATGTAAAACATTATTTACTGATTTTATCCATAACATTTTAAAATGCAAGTCCAACATTATTTAATGATTATATCCATAATTTTGTGTTTTCCTACATTTTGCATTCTGTCATGTAAAAACTGTTTTCGCATTAAAAATATACTGGGGCCAATTTCTTTTTCAAGACTAACTTGTTACTGCAAATATGGTTTTGATTTAGGAATGAATATTGTGTGATATCCAAGTGCAAGTAAACCACTATCACTATCCACCCACCCCATCATACTCGCCAAAGAAATGCAGAGAATGAATAGTATAATAGTGAAAGCTCTCCCCCCCCCCCCTCCCCAGTATGTATCAACTCACCCCAAGTACTCCATACAGGAGAAATACCCCTCCCCCTCTTTCCCTCCCCATTATGTATTAACTCACCCACTCCATACAGAAGAAATACCCCTCCCTTCTCTCCCCATCTTTCCCTCCCAATTATGTATTAACTCACCCACTCCATACAGGAGAAATACCCCTCCCTTCTCTCCCCATCTTTCTCTCCCCATTATGTATTAACTCACTCCATACAGAAGAAATACCCCTCCCCATTATGTATTAACTCACTCACTCCATACAGAAGAAATACCCCTCCCTTCTCTCCCTTCCCATTATGTATTAACTCACCCACTCCATACAGGAGAAATACCCCTCCCTTCTCTCCCCATTATGTATTAACTCACCCTCAGCACGCCATACAGGAGGAACAGTACGATAGTCAGCATACACAGACAAATGATGAAGGCCAGATCAAAATCCTCTGTAAATTACACAACAAAGAAATAAGTTCACTAATGGTTTACTTTGGCCCAATTCCAATCTAATTAAAATCAGACCTTCTCTAACCATTACACTGGAGTGTAACGGTTAGAGAAGGTCTGATTTTAATTAGATTGCCTGAATTCTAACCATATTCTAAAACTAATTAAAACAACAGATTCTGGAATGTTTATATAGATTTTTTGTTGAATAGGTGATGTATACAATTTAACTTAATTATGACTATAATATTGAATCATGAATTTACAAATTTATTACATACAAATCACCATGTTGCAAACATATACATTTCTTGCAATGTTTTTCTTTTCTTCAATTAACCAAAATTCACCATTCTTCTACTTCTACTTAAAAAAGTAAAGACTAAATGTATCCACCATTATCAATTTGATATACAGGTGTATGTTATTTTATGAATTTTAAAATGTTGCAAGTAAATGTACATGACAGTTGGTTAGATCAATGCATGAAGCCCATGATTTTTCTTTCAAAAACTGCCCAAAAGATTGAAATTTTCAACAATTCTCTGGGAAGGAATTTAAAAAAATCAACTTTCCAACGCCACATTACAAAATCTAAAAATGAAACCACATTATTTGCTTCTGCCTCATCAGAAATCCATGGTTGGTCGCACTTCTTTTATCGTTTTAGATAAAAGAAGTGTGACAGACCGTGGGCTTCCAACAATGTTGTGTCTGATGAATTCCGCAAAATCCTGTAAAATCCTTCAATTTCATGACTTGAGAATAATAAGAATGTTTGTGAAGATTGATTCCATGAGTGCGATTTTATTCTTTTAAATTATATTCAACTAGCTAAGGGTTGTGCATTTCTCTTGTAGTAAATATCATGACTATATTTCACTTGCAAACTCCTATTAAAAAATAATTCTACTGGTCTTGCTTTTGATCATCTGTATCATTTTTTGTACCTCTGTTCATTTTCCTACGGATGAAGATTTCTTCCTGTGTCTCAATGTCATTATTTTTCATTGTTGTGTCGATCTCAATGTCGGTGCATTGATTGGCATGTTTCTGCAGGATTTCAGGGTGGATGGAGGCAAAAATCAGCACTCCAATCAGGAATAAATGACAGATCTACAAATTAAATGAAGCACATGGTATTAATCATGACATCAAGTGACTGTGAGTATGTGCAATAAGAACAAATCTGGATGCGTGAATTAAACATGGTCACACTACACAGTTTATCAACGTTAAATGAGATGATGAGATTACAGGGAATTAACACAATTCGTATTCACACTTAGTAGGTCAACTTAACCCATTTCCTAAGTAGGATTAGTTAACCCCATTTGGAATGAAGTGTGTTAATCCTGCAGGGTGAGTGCAAAGTTTTAGTACCTGTTACTGTGAACCCTATCCAAACAGAATTTTGACTAAAAATGCTCATATTTGACGTTTTTAAAACTATGCACAGGAAGTAAAACATCTGAAACATTTACAGATTTTTATATTAAGACTTACAAATGAGTTTTTTAAAACCTATCAGACCTCTAATCCTAGCGGTCATTTTTTTCCATAGGAACAACCAAAACTCAAATTATTTTTTAACCTTGGGTCCACAATTTTGTTTTATCATTCGTTTGATTTATTCTAGGAATTCTTACTTTGTTCTAAAAAAGGGCAGGATACCAATAATTGAAATAACGAATGAGATATGAGATGGACGCATGAAAATGAAAAGTCTTCCAAGCATACTCTTCAGCACCAGAGGAGAAAGGGCTGATCTTGGCTGGATTTTGAAAGAGAATATGTACATATAATTTTTAAAGAAACTCAAATAAATGCTTTAAAGGTCGGACAAGGTATCATGGTGAAAAATATAGATATGTGCCATGAGTCCTGTTCACTTAAAGGGATGATTAAATTAAATTCTAATTATGAGGTTTTTGTTATTATTTATCTAAAAGCAAATTGCAGTCTATGTTTTATCAAGTCTCCCAGTAGCCATTTTTATCAGAATGGAAATAGTGTCTTTGTTACTATTTACAGATCATCAGGAAACAACCACTATATTCCATCACAACAACTATTAATCACTCCAACATGTCCTATCTACATTAATTTAATTTGTTGTCGTATTCAAGTCAGGTTGCAGTGATGACACGAGAGTGCACTGCTGACTGCATAGATGACTATCAAAAAATGGGACTCATGCTGCTTAATACCACGAGTCCAGGATTCACTTAGAAAAATCCCTAGTGACAACCCTGATGTGGCATGAAATTGGAAGAACTTTTATCTAGACCTGCGGTGAACAGGTTGTGGATTAAAGGTGTGATGGTCAAGAGACCTAAACATTGCACCATATGACTTATGTTAGTGACTTGTCCAAACAATGCCTGTTGACCCACTAGGCTAAGTAATCATGGGAAAAATCATTAATTTTAAACAAAAACTTGAAAAAAGAGCACTGCTTCATTATTTTTGATTTAGCTTGTAGGTTTTCATTTTAGCCTGTGGATTTTATACCCCAGAAAAGGTTAAATTCGACCATTGTCAAGTGCAGCAAAGTGAGAAAATATATTTTTTATATAGCGCTTTTTCCAGCGTATGCTGCTCAAAGCGCTTTTCAATGCATTATTGCCCCGGCAGACCTTATATCAATCTAGAACTTTCTCAGTCTCCTAGGAAGCATACAGTGCAAGCTGCCTTTACAAGCACTAGAGCACTAACATTCTAACAATATCTTTCACTGTCTATAGCCAGATACCCCTTTTACACTTGGGTGGAGCAAGGAAATTCATGTAAAGTGCCTTTCCCAAGGACACAACGTCGGCCCTGCCGCGGCCAGGACTCGAACCCACGACCTTTTGGTCGAGAGTCTGACGGCCTAACCACTAGGCCACCGACGCCACAAGAAAGACTAGCAGCATTTGAGCGTAATTAAGTGGGGGCTTTGGTGCAGCAGCTCCCAACATGTCAAGCTTATCATGTGAGTTAGCTAATATATAGATAAAAAAGATATCAATAAAAACAAGGATATTGGGCACAGCCCCCATTTTGAAGTGTCCGTGGGTTAAAATGTTGATAAAAGTTTTTTTTAATTTTTCCAATGCTGTACTTGCCAAAATATTTTTTTCAAGATAGGAAGATTGATTGTATCTTGTTTAATGTCTCTCTCGAGATTTTTTCACTCTTATGGAGACATCACCAAGACCGGTGAAGGGTTCTTTAGTGTGCCACACCTACCGTGACATGGGACATCCATTTTTAAGGTCATCTCCGAGGACCTGTGACATTCACACCTGATGCCGAGTGTTTGGCGATGGAACTGTCACTACCTGTTTTAATGACTTAGGTCTGTTGCGGCTGGGATTCGAACCCGGGCCTTCCGCATGCGGGGCAAACGCTCTAACCTCTAGACCACCACAATAGGAAGAACCAATATCCTCTCTCAATCCCAGATGAGTTTCAGTTTGCTTATATCAACATCAGTGACGTGAATATTCTGAAGTATTACGTAAAACAACACACACACAAGTTTCCTACACATTGATTCTATCTATTTTTGGAACATAAACTTTATGTCTTTTAGCATTCTGTTTTTATTTCGATTTATAAAAACTGTGTTTAAAAACAGTTTTAATAAACTTCATTTTACACAAGGAATTTAAATTGGGCCTAATTTTGCTATGCAATAGATTTTACCCATCGCTCATGTGATCGTATATATATATTAAACCACCTTGGGCGACATTTATTTTAGCACCATATTTTGGGGACAGGTATACTAGAAGTGTTCCAAAGAAAAAACAAATGCACCATTAACTCCTTCACAACATTTTTCAGATATTTTGGATCCATGCGAAACCTCCATTGAGGTACATCCATAGATTCTAGAATTTTGATATGATTGTAAAAATCGATGTATAATCAAATATCCCGGATTTTGTTTCGCAAAACTTGTTTCGGTTTACCACTGATCACATGACTTCTGCATATTGTACAAGTGGCCAACTGTCTTCAACAGTAATTCCCAATATATATATCTATATTGTAAAAAACAAACAAACAACGATTATCAAACTATTTCCGATCATTCATGGGTATATTTTGTTCAAAACAGACTCAGGGCAACCGTAGCGCCATATTGACATTGTAACAATACCGAGTGTAGTGTATTGACATGATATCATTATAATAATCTTCCCTATTTCGTCATGAAACATTTACCAGCTGAAACAATCCATAGAACAGCGTCCCTGTCTTGACGTGACAACAAAAGCAGCACTTGTACATGTCGGGAATCCCCGACTGTCCTTTGGTTCTCATTTTGTTTTCTTTCTGTTTTTGTTTTCAAGTTTCCTCTTTTCCAAAATGGTATCTTAACTTCCGGTTTACGCCGGAAAGGTTGCCCTAAATACAGAGAACATCAAGACACTGGATACCAACAATAAATAAATAAAAATAAATGAATGCATGGGTTGATATTTGTATTTTGGCTTGGTTTGGTTGTAATAGGTGCAAAATATTTTCAATTCAATATTATAAATTTTCTATGATTTTCAATATTTACTATATACTGAATGAAAATCTCTTTTTCAATATATTATATACTGTTTTAGTTTGCTCTTTCCTTTTATGCAAATTTTGCAACCTTTCATCTGCATTACTACCAATTTTTGCTGTTTGTTTCATTTTTATTTTTTTGTTCTGTCTTTTGAAAGATTCATCTTTATTTTCATCTTCCTATCCCCTCCCCCTCCCTTTTTTTATTTTTTTTTTTTTATTTTGTATACCTTGTAACTTATTTACTGTAAACTGTTATATATTGAAAAATGGGGGGGGGGGGGGGGTCAGTAATGTTGAAACCTCTGGAAAAACTGTTTAACTTTATACTTAAATCTGGTGTATTCCCAAAAAGCTGGAATGAGAGCTATTTAGTATTGTTGTACAAATCTGGTACATGTAATACGGCTTGATCCTAGCAACTACAGAGGTATATCAATTACCTCAAATCTAGGAAAACTTTTCAATAGAATAATCCATACTAGGCTACTTGAATTTGTCAACTCTACGTCACTGATAAGTGAAAATCAAATTGGTTTCAAAGAAAATTGTAGAACATCAGACCTTGTTCTCTATAAAAACAATAATTGACCATTACAAAAACAAAAAAGTATATGCGGCTTTTATTGATCTTAGAAAAGCATTTGACACAGTATGGAGATTAGGTTTATTTTATAAACTCCTTGAATCTAATATCTCCCAAAAATTGTTTAATATTCTATTTTCCATGTATAGTAACACACTGAGTAGAATCAAATTTTCTGATGGTTTAAGTGATGTATTCAATTCTGAATGTGGTGTCAAACAAAGGGATGTCTTAAGCCCCATACTCTTCAATGTATTGATGGCATTGTCAATGACTTGAAAAATGGAAAATGTGATCCTGTACAAGTAAACAATGTTCATGTAAATTGTATGTTGTATGCTGACGATATTGTAATCTTTTCTGAAAGCAAACGTGGTTTACAGAACAGCCTTGATATTTTCAGTAACTATTGTTCAAACTGGAAACTGCAAGTCAATGTAGATAAATCTAAAGTTTCGATATTTAACTCAAATGGCAAAACCTCGAGGGAATGAATTTACTATTAATGGCAATACAATACAAATTGTACCAAAATCTGTTATTTGGGTGTTATGATGAAATGTAATGGGAGGTTTAACTTAGCAACAGCTGTGCTTATTGAAAAAACCAGAAAAGCATGTTTTAAAATGAAAATTATCATTGGTATTGATAACCCACGTAAACTTTTAGAAAAACTTTTCGATGCTATTGTACTTCCAGTTCTTCTTTATTGTAGTGAAATATGGGGAGTGGATCTCTCATCCAAAGATATTTCAAATCTAGAAAAATTTCACTTAAAATTTATTAAAGATATCCTTAGAGTGCACTGTAAAACATCCAATGCTGGTTGTCTAGCAGAACTTGATAGACTACCACTTTGGTCCAAAATTCCATTCTTAAGTAGTAAATATTGGAATCATCTGATAACGTCTGACTCTTTGGCTTTTAAACTTTACCAATCCACAAGTGATTACAACACTTGGACCAGGAAAATATTGTCTATTCTAGATAATCTGGGATTTTCAAACATTACAAAATATAAAGATTCAATTCAACACCTTTTACCAAACATAAAACAAAGAATCATTGACCAGTGTATCCAGGAGCAATCATCAACAATCTTTGGTTAAAAAAAAATTGAATTTAAAAAAAAAAAAATAAAAAAAATTATACACAAGAAAAAGAAGTCCATATGTTGATTTACTCAGAAAAAGATCTGAGAGATCCTCTCTTAGTAGAAGTAGATTAAGTGCACATAAACTTGCAATAGAAAGTGGTAGATATAATTCCACAACAATGAATGAAAGATGTTGTAATGCTTGCAATACTGGTGTGATCGAAGATGAAATTCATTTTCCTTTTCAATGTAAATCTTATTATAAGCGAAGAAACACCTACCTTAGAAACATTTATAATATAACACAGAAAAATATTACTCTGGACAATGAAAGATACATGTTGCAAATATATTTTAACAGTGATATACATAAAGTCTTAAAAATTACTGTGAAATTTATTAGAGACTGTTTTGAATACAGAAGTCAATTACTTTCAACTACATAAAAATTATGTAAACTTTATGTATTGATGTTCAACGGGCCTTTGCCAATTAATGTAATTGTGTTTGTGCCAATAAATATTTGTATTAGTAAAAAAAAAAAATAAAAAAAAAATTGTATATTATTCATTTTATTATTATCATGTTTTTCCTTATTTTACATTATAACAGTCATAGTGCCTCTTAACAATTCTTAATGCTGTGGTTTGAATTTAATGCTTAAGTTTTATAGTGAAAGACTTTTGTTTGATTTGTATTTAATTCTTAACTTCTGAAACTGTCTATCTATATATAGTATGCGTGTAAACATGAGTTTTTGCATGCTTACCTTTATGGAGCGCCAAATTAACATAAACTCAAATAATTGTAGATATCTTCAATTATTTGAAGATATCACCAATTCATTTGATGCGCACAACAATTCAATTAAAGATCTCTTCAAATAATATTAATGATATCTTTGATTCTGAATTATTGCGCGCATTAATTTGAATTGATGATAGCATTAATCCTTCAGCTGAATTGATGCGCGCTTTAATTAAATTAATGATCTCTTCAAATGAATTAATGATATCAACAATTGAATTGATGCGCGCTACAATTCAATTGAAGAGAGCAATAATTGATATAATGCGCGCAATTGATGAGAGCAATAATTGAATTGATGCGCGCATTAATTCATTTGATGAGAGCAATAGAGAGCAATAATTGAATTTATGATATCTTCAAATAATTGAAGATATCTTCAATTATTTGAGTTTATGTTATTTTGGTGCTCCATATTCCTTGTGATATTTGTATTTTATTTTGTCTGTGATGGTCGGTTTAAGAGCTCTGTAGAGCTCATCTTATTTGTTGTTACTTGTACACAGTGCCGACTTTAAATAAAATTTACTGACTTACTTACTTACTCACCGTACAGCATAATTCACTGAAAACAACAACTTTTCTAAATCATTTTAACTTATCAAAATTTAATTTATGGTAACCTTTGCACCACTAACAGCACAAATATTTGCAGTTTCTGGCCTCCTGTACAGCCATACACATACATGTATGACTCGATCAGAGTTTAACACGCCGTGCTCTTACAGAGGATTGTGTTTACCATCGAAGACTGATTCTATGTAACTATCACAATTCAGTGGCCACGGTAGGTCACAGATTTTGATGAAACTTTGTGCGTAACAATATTATGATAGGTATAAAACAAAAAGGTCATGCAAAGGTTATGTAAGATAGTGCAAGTAAAGTTATCACTGTGAAAATCAAAGAAATCTGTGACGTTTTGAAAATCATGAACAGAATTTATATCCAGGTGCATGCTTTGTAATGAATGTCTTATAGATTTCATAAAAATTAACGGGGCTCCAAATTAAAATGAACTCAGATAATTGGAGAGATCTTTAATTATTTGAAGATCATATATATGCGTGCTTCAAATCAATTATAGCTTTCACCGATTCATTTGGTAAGAGTCGTAATTTATTTGATGTGCGCATTAAATCAATCGATGATAGTAATAATTGATTTGAGGTGCGTATTAATTAAAACAGAGATTTGATGCGTATATCGATTCAATATTTAATTGCTCTCATCAATTCGACTGATACGTGTATCAACGTGGTGGAATTATTGCTCCCAAAATTTAATTTGGAGCTTGGTATAAATGATTTGATGATCTCTTTAATTCACTTGACGATATCTTCAATCACTATGATTTACAACACTTATAAATTAAATATAGTGCTCTAGCGCTTGTAATGGCAGCTTGCACTGTATGCTTCCTAGGAGGCTGAGAAAGTTCTAGATTGATATAAGGTCTGCCGGGGTAATAATGTACATTGATTATTGTAAAGCGCGTTGAGCAGCATACGCTGGAAAAGGCGCTATATAAAACCAATCATTATTATTATTATCATAATGCGCGCATCAATTCTTTTAATGAGACCAATAATCCAAATAAAGAGATCATTAATTCAATTCTGAATATGTTGAATTGAAGATATCTGTAATTATATAGTTGTTCTCCCTAAAAGAATTATTGCGCGCATCGTTTGCATTACCGGTGTCATTATTTCAATTATTTAATTAGTACGCGCATTGATTGAATTGTTGTTCTCGTCAATTGAATTAAAATGCGCATCAATTCAATTGTTTATATAAATAATCAATTTAGGCCTATTTATTTGAGAGCAACAAATCAATTATACAGCGCGCATTCAATTAATGCGCACAGTAATTCAGAATTGAAGATATAACATTGTCATTTGAAGAGATCTTTAATTGAATGTTGTATGCAAGTGAATTGATATCTTCAAACAATTAAAGATATCTTCGAGTATTTGAGTTTTTGTTAATTTGGCGCGCCATAGAAATGAGTTCAGAATGATTATTTTTCAATGAAATATATAGCGTAAAATGTGATTTCAGGCTGACTCATTTGTGGCACAACTGTTTTGGACATGGGAAATCATGGGAATAAATTACATTCCATATTGTATTTGTTTTATTGATAAAAACCATAGGTTTAGTTTTCATTTTCATCGTTTTATAAATTAAAAGGGTTTGTAGTAAGACCTGTTATATAAATAAACGAAACGAGGGAACGAATAGATATATAAATGAGAATAAATTGATTGACACAAACACGTCCATAGTTTTCTATCATTCTCTTTAAATAATCAGCAAAGTATGTGTTTTACAAGAAAAAATGCATCGTAACATACTGAAATAAAAATGATCGCTGTAAATTTAACATTTATTTATGGTAAAATGTTGCTCTTGTGTCTATGAATGCAACATTTATCGTTGAAGTTTGAGGGTGTTCTTAATGAAAGGTGAAGATAACGAACAATGATCAATCTCGTAACTCCTACAAGCAATACAAAATAGACAGCTGGGCAAACACGGATCTCCGGACACGCCAGAGGTGGGATCAGGTGCCCAGGAGGAGCAAACATCCCCTGTCGACCGGTCACACCCGCCGTGAGCCCCACATCCCGATCAGGCAAACGGAGCCATTCGCAGTCAAAACCAGTGTGCCAAGAACGGCTTATCATGTAACAATCGGTATGAAACACGTCAGACAGCATTTGACCCAATGATAGGTTGTATTAGCAAACTAGATCGTTATAACGACCATAGAATTTGCGAAATGCTGACTTCAATCGAGACTGTTGAAACCCCTGTACGTACCATCAACTTGTTTGTCAGTAGCTTACCTCGATTTAAAAACTGACCATACGCAGAACAAGCTCTTGTATATTGAATCAGTTGAGGGATATAAACACCATATGCAGATGATAATGGAATATTGCTACATAAATATGGGAAGTTGGCGATGGAGGAGCTGAAATCATCCCGTTTGTCACACAGTTGAGTTGTCAGTTTGCCGTTAATGTCTACTTTCAATAAAATATATAAGTATGAAGCAGAAGTGGACAACTCTGTGGTGTCCTTTATTTCTAGCCCGCAGGGATATGTCAAATCGACATATGAATGAAAGCTATCATTGTTAATAGACAAAACGTCGTCGATATATCTAAAACGTATGATTAAGGCCCCGAGCAAGACTTCCGCATGTTCATCATTTTTCTCTCAGCTGTATAAGATTTAATATTTTTGACTGTGAAATGAAATGGAGAACTAACATCATTATCGTCGACAGCACAGGTTTGCTTTTACATGCACACATTACAACCTTTTCTACTGCGAGTTTGTGAATTCCATCCCATCACGCGGCGGAGACTGACACTCCCTGATCCGCCTTTAAAGCAGTCTTCATTAAAATTTGTTAGTACGTATGTTTTAAAACTTGGAGTTTTGACGAATTATTTGACTTTTTTTTAAGATCCTGTGTTTCATACTGATAGCTAATTTCAAAAAGGGTTAACAAAACTTAAATCATTTTCTAAAATATGTTGAAGAAATCGAAAAGATCAACATCAAATTGTCAGTGATACGGAGCTAGGTGAGTGAAAGCAACCAACCTTTTTATTTTTAATTGTTAGATTGAAGACAAGTAATATGAGTGATATAGCTCCTTTTCCCTTTTCATGTCTTCAGATGTAAAATTTAATAAGAACTTCGACTTCGTCAAGAAGTTTCAGATTTAAGGGGAATTCAGATGCCCCTGTGATTGCGAGTCGGTATGTGTTACTGTTGTCTAAAAAGTGTATTCAGGAAGAAAGCGTGTCACTGGGTTAAAGCGTAACAATCGGAAGGTGTGTTATCATTCTGTAACTTGAAATACACGGTACCAGTTTTTAAAATCTGTTGGTTTTCCCCAGGTAAGTTAAGTGCGGGGCGGAGCCCAGTTTTTAGAACACCGGTTGGAATCCACTGTATCGGTTTCACCACTTTATATCCACGAAAATATTAACACCTGTGAAGGAGAAACTTCAGACATATTGTGTTACAGCACATGCCACAAGTGGTGCAAATCAAACGTGGACTCTAAAAGATTCTATAGAACTTATAGCAAATTTGAAATAACAAAACCTTTCTCAAATCACCAACATAAAATCGTATGACTTTTCAACATTTTGCACGACTATTCACCGCAACAAATTTAAGACTAGACTTTTTGACATCGTAGACATCGATTCTTCGTTACAAAATGGAAAAGGGAAATTCCTATCCAATGATCAGTCTCTAAAAAATTACTTTGCTAACCAGAACTCTGATTCTACACATAAGTACATTGAAGTTGATATTGAAATGATGTCAAGAGTTTCTCTTTGAGAATATCTTCGTCATATTCGGTGATCGACCTGATCCCCGAAGATGACGAAGATATATAGTCCAATTGTCTTTTAGAAATCCATGGGCACGAATTGTGCTCCTTTATTAGCTGACCTATTTTTATATTCTTACGAGACAGAATTTATTCAAAGCTTCTAGGCCTACACGAGAAGAAAAATCTCTTGCTTTGGCCTTCCACTCGACATTTAGAAATATCGACGATGTTTTGTCTATTAACAATAATAACTTTCATTCAAATGATGATTCGATATATTCCAGTGAACTCGAAATAAGACAACACAGAGTCTTCCACACCTGCTTCTTATTAAGATATTTTATTGAACATAGATGTTAAAGGTAAACCGACAACTCAGCTTTCTGACAAACTTTATGACTTCAGTTTTCTCCATCAGTACCTCTAATATTTATGGAGCAATAATCCATGATCACTTAGCTTATTCTGGTATGATCAGTTTTCGAATTGAGGCAGGCTAATGACAAATAGGTAGGTGTTACAGGGGCTTCAACAGTCTCATTTAAAGTCAGCATTTTGCAAAGTTAGCAATTATGAGATTAATCACCATTTGTTATCTTCACCCTTTCTACCACAGTATCAGTTCTACCACTTAAAATCCACTATTCCAGTTTTACCACTTGAAATCCCTGTTTTACCACTTGAAATCCACTATTCCAGTTTTACCACTTGAAATCCACTATCCCAGTTTTACCACTTGAAATCCACTATTCCAGTTTTACCACTTGAAATCCCTATACCAGTTTTACCACTTGAAATCCACTATTCCAGTTTTACCACTTGAAATCCACTATTCCAGTTTTACCACTTGAAATCCACTATTCCAGTTTTACCACTTGAAATCCCTATACCAGTTTTACCACTTGAAATCCACTATACCGGTTTTACCACTTGAAATTCACTATATCAGTTTTACCACTTGAAATCCACTGTGTCAGTTCTACCTATTGGAATTCAATATATTAGATCCACTACCTCAAATCATTGTTTCAACTCAATCACCCGAAATTTCAAGGATCTACCCTATATTTTAGAATCCGTATTGCCAACTTTATCAACTCGAATTCTCAGTTACCACATTTACCACTGCAAACCCATATCATTTCTACCACTTAAAATCCACAGTATCAACCCTACCTCCACAATTCAAATTTAGTATCAAAGCTACAACCTCAAATCAGCAGCATCAGCTTTAAAACTACAGTAACTACACCATTTTAAAACCAATCTATTAGTATTACCACCATAAATTTCTTTGCAATACCCAATCTATTATTCTAGACACAGGACCTCTGTTTTTAAGGTTATAACAAAAAGATCCACGGCTTTCACTGCTTATGTCAGAGGACCGGTCACTACCCACGACTTTCACTGCTTATGACAGAGGACCGGTCACTACCCACGACTTTCACTGCTTATGACAGAGGAGCGGTCACTACCCACGACTTTCACTGCTTATGACAGAGGACCGGTCACTACCCACGACTTTCACTGCTTATGACAGAGGACCGGTCACTATCCACGACTTTCACTGCTTATGACAGAGGAACAGTCACTACCCTTGACTTTCACTGCTTATGACAGAGGACCGGTCACTACCCACGACTTTCACTGCTTATGACAGAGGACCGGTCACTACCCACGACTTTCACTGCTTATGACAGAGGACCGGTCACTACCTATGCAAACATCTATGGTTTGGCATGGTGTCAGGATCAAGACTGAAATCCGGGCCATTCCACTTGTGAAGCGAGTACCCTAACCACTACAGTAACCAACAAAATGTGAGTACCCTAACCACTACAGTAACCAACAAAATGTGAGTACCCTAACCACTACAGTAACCAACAAAATTTGTATTCAACAAGTCACATAAAAACACAGATAATTTTAACTCTTTAATCCCTTTTTTACATGTAATAGGAAGGGAGAAAATGCAATGGAACAGACCGGCATTTGAACCCGGGCCCTCTGAATCTCAGGTGCTCTGTCAACTGAGCTATCTGGCCACAAGCAATTGAATCCAGTTGACTGCTACACACAGTTTATCGAAAAGTGGACCTACTGCTTACATTTAAAAAACCCACCAACATGTAAATATCAAATTTATCAAAGTCCAAAGAGGATTCATTCTTAATACTATACACCAGTGTGTGTACGGCATAGAAATAAAAGGCAATAAGACAAACATATGCAGATTATTTCTTTATTAGCAATGATTTCAATCCTCATTCCAGGGTACAACTTCCTTTCGTCCTTAACAAATTAGATCTCTCCAACAATAACTGTATTTCAATGTATAATGAAGCTGAATAAATATATAATATTATAGATATTGACTTTGTTCTTATGTTTCTTTAAATGTTTAACATAAAATTTATTAAAAATTACAAAGATTTAAGATATACACATACCATAATGTTTTCAAATTGACAAAATATCTCCCCTATACATACTACAACACATTCAACCACCTGTTACAAAATCAATACTGTATCTCCCATATATATATATATATATACTACTATATAACACATTCAAACGTAACATCTATTACAAAATTAATATGGCAGATATGAGTAGAGAATCTGTTCTGACTTTTAATTTTCAAACCCTATGACTTGAAGAAAATGCTGACTAAGAAAAACAGTTACAAAAATCCCTGAAATGTGTAAAATCTGAATTACACAATGTACATATTTTAATGTCTTAAAGAGGCCTGCAAATATCCAGTGTTAGATATTTCTGACTCTAAGTACTGGACGCATTAAAGGATTTATTCACAACCCCTACACGACAATACAAATTGATATAATCTTTTAATTAAAAAAAGCCCGCTCCCAACCCCCTCTCGCTGAGAAATCTATTATGTAGAACTTCACTCATTAACAAGAAAGAATTCTGTATTCATTTGAAAAAATATACAACTATTATTCAAAAACAGTTTCATAATTTCCCTAATTTAATTTTTATGCAATCTTTTACATTCCCCTACCACTCAAAAAATAAAACTGAAAAGAAAAATGAAAAAAAAAAAACATGTTGCCTCCTGAACATATTCTTTGACAATTCACTTTATTTAAGTGAATCTAGAAAATACATCACAAATAAATGCACTACATGTATTGCAGAATGGTGAGAAATATCCAACTTCTTCATAAAATTCTCTGAATAAATAATTTCTGTACATTAAGAACTTTGGACATGAACACGTCATTACATCGACTGGCACTCGTAAAATCCTGTTCTGATGTCAGTGATGCAGTAACGAAACATACGTCATCTACCGGTATTTGTGTCACAATTAACAACAACACTATGTACAGACATCGATGTTATTGATTACTCCAGAATATGAAATATAAGCTCTAAGACCACTGATCCCCCCCGACAGAGGGGAACTGCACTGTGGATGACAGGAATCAACTCGTTGTCTAAGTCATTCATGTAAAGATCAGGCAACTTTTCTTCATTGGCTCCAATTTCATAGCCCACCTTAACAAAGAAATATAATTTCTTTTATTATCTTCAGAAATGTACAGTCTATGGAAATGACTTCAAAATTATTACACGTTTCATTTCCTTTTGATACTTGTGATCAACAGTTATGAATAAAATCATTTTATTAGTGTGTTTCTTTAATACTGCACTCAAGAAACATAAAAGTTTTCCTAGAAATGGACACATGTTGACTCTAGAGAAGCTAGTACCTTGTCCGTCTCTAAGGACACCCTTAGTCCGATCTTGACCAGGTCTGCCTCCTTAAGCTGGTCCAGATGTGGAGTGAGAGCAATACACGCAGCACTGGCCAGAGTTTCCGCCATTCGACTGACGTCCACGGGTTCTCGAGATCCCCCGTCTTTGTTCTCTATGAAAAAGACGTCCGTCCACCTGATAACTCGATGCTCTCCCACGTAGTCGGTGGCGTGCGGAATGTGAACACTTGTGATCCCATCCATAGCCATGCCATCTACCGGACTCTTCACTCTGTACAAAAATTCAAAATAATCTTGCACTGCTTTAATAAAATTATTATCGTTGAGCATCCTATCCAAGATTGGCAGTGCTAAAAAGTGTTATCCTCAAGCTATCCATGACCATAAATGACAAAAGCATAAATCCATGGTTACGCCTTCCAGTGCATTAGCTTGGATTGTGCTGAATTCTAAATATTACCCAATGTTGATGTGTTTGTCCTCGCGAACCCACTGGATGAGAACCACTTCCTCAGGTGACTGTGATGCCAGAGGACCACAACCAATGGTGAACTCCCGCATGTCCTTGATGGACTGTTTGAGAGCCGCCATGGACTCCGGAGTGATCTGGACCATTAAGCCGTCTTCCACTATGCTGGACTTGGCCCGCAGTCCAGAACTGGGCTTCAAGGCACCATTAAACACGACAAAACTGGCTCCCGTCACTAAATCACAGGAAAATACATAGAATGATATCATAAAGATATATGTACTAAAATTAAAATGGGTTCAGAGAAATACATTTACAGTAGTTGTATCTACTCCATCTATGCCCTGTTTGTATGCCGTTTTTAAGACATTTACTATGCACTTCCGTACTACTTGTTTCCAGCTTTGAATTTTGTCTACATCCCTCTAGTGCCAATTCTATCAGGGTTTTTTACTAGAATGGACTTTATCCAAACCTTTCCGTGGCTTGTTCTGTATGTTGATGGCCTGCGTCTGATAATTTCCATCATCGTTCTGTAAACACACTAGATGGGAGTCGGCCTCGGTGCTGAAACACGCCCCTATTGCCATCACATGCTCATTGCTGTTTTCCACAACTTTCATCAACTGAAGGAAATATGGAAGAGTTGCATTATACAACTTCTTTTAAACATTCACATGAGAAATTAATATTTTACGTTTCACAAACACAAAATGCAGTGTTTTGTGTTCTGTGTAATAATAATATACTGTGCAGAGACCAAGCACTCAAATGACAGCATCAATGAATAGTAGTCTATAAAAAATCTAAAAATATCAGTCTAGAAATATAAGCAAATAATCATATTCATCGAGGTAATCAAACTTCCCAACAATAAGTTCACCTTTAAAAGAATGGTCAAACTACACCTTCTGGAAGAAATGAAAAGACTCGAGGATGATGAATTCTTTTACTACTGCACTTCACTTTTTAGCTCACCTGAATCGAAGGTTCAAGTGAGCTATTCTGATCACATTTTGTCCGGCGTCCGTCTGTCTGTCTGTCCGTCTGTCTGTAAACTTTTCACATTTTTGACTTCTTCTCCAGAACCACTGGGCCAATTTCAACCTAACTTGGCCAAAAGCATCCTTTGGTGAAGGGCTTTCAAATTTGTTCAAATGAAGGGCCATGTCCCTTTCAAAGGGGAGATAATCACAAAAATGCAAAAATAGGGTGGGGTCATTTAAAAATCTTCTTCTCAAGAACCACTGGGCCAGAAGAGCTGAAATTTACCTGAAAGCTTCCTGACATATTGCAGATTCAAGTTTGTTCAAATCATGGCCCCCGGTGGTAGGATGGGGCCACAAGGGGGGATTAAAGTTTTACATACAAATATATCGGGAAAAACGTTAAAAATCTTCTTCTCAAGAACCACTAAGCCAGAAAAGCTGAGATTTACATGAAAGCTTCCTGACATAATGCAGATTCAAGTTTGTTCAAATCATGGGCCCCTGGGGTTGGATGGGGCCACAATAGGGGATCAAAGTTTTACATACAAATATATAGGAATTTTTTTTAAAAATCTTCTTCTCAAGAACCACTAAGCCAGAAAAGCTGATTTTTACATGAAAACTTTCTGACATAGTGCAGATTCAAGTTTGTTCAAATCATGGCCCCTGGGGATAAGATGGGGCCCCAAGGGGGGGATCAAAGTTTTACACACAAATATATAGGGAAAAACTTTAAAAATCTTCTTCTCAAGAACCACTAAGCCAGAAAAGCTGAGATTTACATGAAAACTTTCTGACATAGTGCAGATTCAAGTTTGTTCAAATCATGGCCCCTGGGGATAAGATGGGGCCCCAAGGGGGGGGGAATCAAAGTTTTACACACAAATATATAGGGAAAAACTTTAAAAATCTTCTTCTCAAGAACCACTAAGCCAGAAAAGCTGAGATTTACATGAAAGCTTCCTGACATAATGCAGATTCAAGTTTGTTCAAATCATGGGCCCCTGGGGTTGGATGGGGCCACAATAGGGGATCAAAGTTTTACATACAAATATATAGGAAATTTTTAAAAAAAATCTTCTTCTCAAGAACCACTAAGCCAGAAAAGCTGATTTTTACATGAAAACTTTCTGACATAGTGCAGATTCAAGTTTGTTCAAATCATGGCCCCTGGGGATAAGATGGGGCCCCAAGGGGGGGGGGGTCAAAGTTTTACACACAAATATATAGGGAAAAACTTTAAAAATCTTCTTCTCAAGAACCACTAAGCCAGAAAAGCTGAGATTTACATGAAAACTTCCTGACATAGTACAGATTCAAGTTTGTTCAAATCATGGCCCCCGGGGATAGGATGGGGCCCCAAGGGGGGATCAAAATTTTGCACACAAATATATAGGGAAAAACTTTAAAAATCTTCTCAAGAACCACTAAGCCAGAAAAGCTGAGATTTACATGAAAGCTTCCTGACATAATGCAGATTCAAGTTTGTTCAAATCATGGGCCCCTGGGGTTGGATGGGGCCACAATAGGGGATCAAAGTTTTACATACAAATATATAGGAAAAATCTTTAAAAATCTTCTCAAGAACCACTAAGCCAGAAAAGCTGATTTTTACATGAAAACTTTCTGACATAGTGCAGATTCAAGTTTGTTCAAATCATGGCCCCCGGGGATAAGATGGGGCCCCAACGGGGGGATCAAAGTTTTACACACAAATATATAGGGAAAAACTTTAAAAATCTTCTCCTCAAGAACCACTGAGTCAGAAAAGCTGATATTTACAAGAAAACTTTCTGACATAGTGCAGATTCAAGTTTGTTCAAATCATGGTCCCCGGGGGGTACGATGGGGCCACAAGTGGGGGGGGGGGGGGGGGGGGGGGTCAAAGTTTTACATACAAATATAGAAAAAAGCTTTAAAAGAACCATTGGGCCAAAGAAGTTGACATTTACATGAAAGCTTTCTGACATAGTGTAGATTCAAGTTTGCAAAGAGTAGTTTGGGCCATAATAGGGACCAAGGTTTTACATGCAAATATATATGGAAAGTCTTCAGATATGGGCCAAGGTGACTCAGGTGAGCGATGTGGCCCATGGGCCTCTTGTTGTATTTTATGTCTAACATGCATAATAATGAGCTATTTTCCAATGTTACCTAGTACAATTTTACTATTATATGTACCTAAATGCTCTTCATTACACTAGTCAATTAGTCATTGATGCATTAAGATTATTTAACCATGTATATTTTTTACATTTTTTTGTCGATATCCTATAATGGACCCCAATGGAAATAAGCCTGTTGGCTTTTTTGGGTTATCCAAGATAAAGGGCAGTATTTATGTTATGTTTATTAAGTGAGCCTAGTGCTGGGACAATTTTAAAGTCCAATCTGTGACTGTAAATGCAAAATGTGATATTATTAATAGAATGTGTTATTTTATGTGATATTGTGTCATGTCAATTGTTATTCTTTGTCTAACGTGCCTTTATCTGAATAAACATAATAATTATAATAATAATAATGGAATCTCCTAGTTTGTTCATTTATTGGAATTATAAATTACACTCCAGTTTTAAAAGAATGCTTTGTCCTTTTATAGAACTCACGTCTTCGTATCGATTTCGAGGGAAGCTGACTGTAGTACGCTTGTCCTGCATGTGAATTGTGATTCCTCGGATCTGGGGCAACATGTACTGGAAATTGCGAAAGTCTGCAAGGAGATTCATGATTGTGTGTCCTATTTCAAAGAAGACGGGTTTTCGATTTCGGATACTGATCAATGGACAGGGGTAATCTGAAAGAAAAAGTCATTCAAACTGCAACAGCACTGACAATTCTTTAACTTTACTTTGATATTTCCTTAAGTCTACTATGTAATGTTTTTAATTCCATATTGATATCTCCACAAGCCCACAGTCTAATATCTTTACACAGAAGGACTTGCTTGGTTTAAAGAAATTTAAGATATAGAATTCACATATCAAATAATCATGACTATTGCAACGTTTTATTTGAAAAATAAAGCATTAAAGGGACTGATTCACGATTTTCCCCAAAATTTTCTTTTTCACTGTTAATGATGAAAATCTTCTGCCTCATGTGTTTAAAAGATTTCATATAAAAATTAAGGTTATACATTATCACAGAGGCTCATGTTAGAGAGTTTATTATTTGTTTTGTAAACAAAGATTGCGGTATGTTATTGTTTACGAAATTTTCAAAAGCAATGTATATCGATCTAAGTTTATTATAACTTTCACATTTCAAACATTTTTGGGGTAAAATGTGTCATCTAAAAGTTAAAATTTGTGACTAGGCAAAATTAAGATGCTTTATATTACAAAATCAATATTTCACTTGCTTGTTTGTATACATATAAAGACTCGAGTCTTTGTTTACATAGCACAGATTCAAGGCCAAAATAGTGCTTTTATTCTTGCATTCAGAAGGTCAAAATTTTGGTTGTCAACATTAAATGAGTTATATTTTTAATGTTTAACATCAAAAATGAAAAATATTTTTATCAAAAATCGTGCACCAGTCCCTTTAAGTTGAAGGATTTTGTACATTTCAATCATCCACGAGGCATTTTCCCTCTATATCATAAATTATGTTTATATGAAGGTACTATGTATATGCAATCTCACATCTGTATTCCGCCCCAAGCCTCAATAGAAGGCGGATAGGAAAGACTTTGGCCCAGGGCATTTCCCACTTCTGTAGGAGGATCCCAAACAGGTAGGGGGGTGTAGGCAGCACAAGTTTGTGCAGACACTGGAACGTCGGCTTTATGTAGAGAAATCCCCCGTGGTCTCTGTCGTCGAGGAATGTCTGGGTAAATATTGAATGTCCCATGTCTGACACCGTGTTACCTACAGCAGAGAGAACATCAGCAGGATTCACAGAAACTAGGTCAACTTAAAGGCAACAATCTCCAGGAAAACACAAATCAGCACAAAAAGAAACATCCAAATTAGACACAAATGTATGTTGAATCATTGTAACAATGAATTTAGAAATACGTATCAGTGGAAGTGAATTGATAGTAACCTCTGCCTGCTTCCTCGTACACGTGGTACAGATGTCGGAAAATGTCCACAGGAAGGACCTCCTCCTCCGGGAGAGTCTCTAGTATTATGACGATTTCATCCTGGCCAACAGTACACATACCCCGTGACGTAAAACTCCAACACACCCGATTAACACAACAGTCCACTACAAATACAGATTGTAAAAATCCATCATGTCATATAATCAATATAATGCTCTCTACATCTACATAGTCACCAATGAACAATCATATTGTTTTTATATTACAGTAGAACATGGTTACAGCAAACATCCTTATGATGAATTCACACTTACAGTGAAAAGAATTTTATTCCTGTAGTTTTAAAATATGAACTTATTGGACTTGAACTTATGGGATTTACGAGATTAGTCACTGTTCATTATCTTCACTTTCCATATAACAAATTACATTTATAATGAATCAAAATTGTTTGTCTCCGTTCACTATAACTTTGTTTTACTGTTTTAGATATCACATTCTATTCATTAAACAAAATTAAATGAGCATCGGCTTACATGAGAGTATCTTGACTAAAACGTGGAGGTTAGAACAAAGTGCAAAGGTCACAGGGTCCGCATTGTCATCTGAAATAAAAAAAAATAAGTAGTCAATAAGAAAGTTTAGATGGTTCGATGAAAAGACCACACAAGTTACAAGTGTGATTCAGAATGATGGTCATCTCACTTCTGTCTTTGTAGACCATATAGGCAGGAATTTTATGTCACATGATAAACTGGTTACCTTTTAATGATAAACTGGTTACCTTTTATCTGTGGTAAGTACTTTTCTATTGATGGGTTGTCCTCAAGAACTGCTTCTGCAAAATTAAAGATTTCTATTCTTAGACACAATTCTTCACCCTCTATTTTGGTAGCACATGACTTCATATGCTGCATTCTGTCAACATACCAAAGTAATACTCTGAAGAAACATCATAAATTTTTTATAATATGTTGAGACGAGCGAAGCTCATTAACATCTTGCAACACGACTTTTATCCGCCTCTTCATTTAACGCGGGAAATATAACGCACTTGGTGTAAACAGTTACAAATTGTGATGTCACATTAGCTGCAATGTTTTTTCTTCTTCTCTCAAACCAAGCAAAAACAAAATTTTTGAAGCTACGAGAAAGTTTGTCTGGAATTTAAAAAGACGTTTATAGTACTTTCTAAATAATCTAATTATTTTAATTACGGGTTCGTCAATGATGTATACTGCAGTGACGGCGACATTTTTGCAGAAGCATTATGGGTAATACTCATCTTTTTTCAGCTGAAGAAGAGCAAATCACGTGACTCATATGTGTAATCATTGGAGCGTGCTCGTCGCGTCGCCTTGCATGTAGAAATACATACTTATCCTCATTGAGTGTCAATGTTTTTATTGCACACAACTGTCCAACTTCCAGAGTATGAAATAATTGCTGTGGTCTCATTATGTCTCATTGTTTACTTGGGTGAGATACGATAAATAAAGTATAATTTCTGCTCGTAGAAATAAAACTAAGCATAAACAGAACTGTATTCTTAAGGAATAATAATCAATTTGATGAAACCAGAGTAGGTGAGTATATAAATGTATTTGGTATTTACCTTCATTTGGCTTGAGACTAACGACTACAGGAGGTAACCCAGACTCGGGGATCAGGCATTGAGTCCTCTGGGTCCCACTCGAGCGCACTCGTCTCCCACCACCATCTACGACAAAACAGGGAATTCATTTCATTAGAATCTTCCTTACTTGTATGGATTTCAAAGTATCAAGTTAAGACCTAGCATTTAAATCACCATTTACATTTTTATCTAACAGACTCTTCAAAGAATTTCTGAATTTTCTCTTGTACAAGACAATTAATGTTGTTAATCGGCAAATGTTCAACAATAGTCTTGCTTATAAAAGAAACTTCTTGTCTAAACATTTTCGTTCCTCTGTTGTGAATCATATGTACAACGATCATGTGACTAGAATATCACCCGACAGTACCTGATCATGTGACCAATACATCAACAGACAGTACCTGATCATGTGACCAATACATCACCTGACAGTAACTGATCATGTGACCAGTTCATAAACAGACAGTACCAGTATAACCAACAAAATTCAAAGAAAAGACAAGTGTGTATGGAGTGGGACTATAGTGGCTCCTTTACATGACTTTCAATATTCTTAAGCAAAGTTGACACTATTCTTAAATTGATGAAATGTCCAGCTTTCTGACATATGCTGAAAAATCCAAGACATAACAAATCACAAGAGGCCCATGGGCCATATCCCTCACCTGAGTCATCTTGGCCCATATTCAAAGATTTTCCCTATATATTTACATGTAAAACTGTGATGCCTATTGTGGCCCCAACCTACCCCCAGGGGCCATGATTTTTACAAACTTGAATCTGTACTATGTCAAGAAGCTTTCATGCAAATATAAACTTCTTTGGCCCAATGGTTCTTGAGAAGAAGAATTTTATAGATTTTTCTCTACATATTAGTATGTAAAACTTTGATCCCCTATTGTGGCCCCATCCTACCCCTGGGGACCATGATTTTAACAAATTTGAATCTGCACCAAGTTAGAAAGCTTTCATGAAAATTTGTACTTTCCTCGCCCAGTGGTTCTTGAGAAGAAGATTTTAAAAGATTTTCCCTATATGTAAAACTTTGATCCCCTATTGTGGCCCATCCTACCCCCGGGGACCATTATTTTAACAAACTTGAATCTGCACTATGTCAGGAAACTTTCATATAAATTTCAGCTCTTCTGGTCCAGTGGTTCTTGAAAAGAAGGTTTTTAAAGATTTTCCATATACATGTATATTTGTATGTAAAACTTTGATCCCCTATTGTGGTTCCATCCTACCCCTGAAGGCCATGATTTTACCAAACTTGAATCTGCACAATGTCAGGGAGCTTTCATGTAAATTTATACTTTCCTGACCCAGTAGTTCTTGAGAAGAAGATTTTTAAGGATGTTCCCTATATATTTGCATATCAAACTTTGATTCCCTTTTGTGGCTCCATCCAACCTCCGGGGACCATGATTTTAACAAACTATCTGCACTATGTCATGTAACTTTCATATAAATTTCAGCTCTTCTGGCCCTGTGGTTCTCGAGAAGAATATTTTTAAATGACCACATCTTATTTTTACATTTTTGTGATTATTTCCCCAATGAAGGGGGCATGGCCCTTCATTTGAACAAACTTAAAAGCCCTTCACCCAAGGATGCTTTTTGCCAAGTTTGGTTGAAATTGGCCCTGTGGTTCTGGAGAAGAAGTCGAAAATGTAAAAAGTTTACATATGGACAGATGACGGACAACTGGTGAACAGAAAAACTCACTTAAGTTTTCAGCTCAGGTGAGCTTAAAAACATAATTTGGAAATGTATCTCAAAAAAGTTTGCACAGTCCACATTTCCCTTACTTTTCAATCATAATTCTACTTTTACCAAACACATTCGCTCATTTTTTTGACAAGAATACAAAAAAGTGTTGCATTAAAAGCTAACATTTATACAAGTACGAGTATATCAGAACAAACTTGAAAGCTACACTATGTAGGAGATCAGCACTACCTGCACTTGATTTTTCTACACGTTTTTGACTTCTGGCAGATCGACGCAGCGGTAGACGAGATGACGCCAGGTTCGAACCATCCAGCTCCGTCAGGTCTCCTCCCGGCCGGATTCCGTCAGAAAACATTA
Source organism: Ostrea edulis (assembly GCF_947568905.1). Classification (NCBI taxonomy): domain Eukaryota; kingdom Metazoa; phylum Mollusca; class Bivalvia; order Ostreida; family Ostreidae; genus Ostrea; species Ostrea edulis. Next base: position 71,612,956 of record NC_079167.1, read on the forward strand.
CCTGTTTGGGCTCCTGTCGTCTTTGTGTCCCTACAATGAGATTTCCTTCATGCTGTACACTGTATATATACATCATAAATACAGACCAATTACACTGCATATACAATAACATCATAAATACAGACCAATTACGATTGGTCAAGGGTTCAAAATTTCCTGTATGAAACTCTGAAAATGCAAGGTTACAAGTAATTTGATAACTTGCAAGTTGATTTTTTTTTTACTTTTTGTAAACAATCTGTATATATCATAATACATGTACAAATATGCATAGCAAAGATCATGTAGGCATACAGAGGGAGACAAGTTTTTATGAGAGAGAGAGAGAGAGATGGATGGTAAGATTAAGTTCCATCTGTTCCACTGGGCATCAAATTTTTCGTTATCACCATTTTTTAAAATATTAATTTTTGCGTTTTATAAAAGAGTTTTAAATGGGATATTGAAAAACAAACACCCAAATGATTTCTCAATATATCTGTATAAATATAGTACTTTAACCAAAGGAATAGAGTATTTTGTATACAGTTTTTTTTACCAGGATTACCTTAATTAAAAGATTTTTTGGTATATAAACCAATTGAAAGTGTTTTATCAAAGTTGAAACTCAATCATCTAGGAATGATCTAACACAATCACATTCCCACATTATATGTTCTATTGTCTCCTCCTCTCCGTGACAAAAGTACTCATCTTACAGTTTACCTTTTAATTTTGAACAGAAATGAATTTGTTGCTAAAATTCTGTTGATTATTCTGTATTGAAACCATTGGAGTTTGCAGTTTCTAGTTATTCTGAAAGGTAGTATGTTGAAAATTTTCCATTCTCTGTTATCTATATCTAAAAGCTGACTCCATCTTATTGTACCTGCAGTCACTGAAGAGTTTTTGTTTAAAATTTCATAAAAGAACGATTTTTCACACTTCAATACATTGTAAATGTATGTTCTAATAAAGGGATTTGGTAATCTTTTAAATTTAGTTTCTGTACCTGACCTTTTAATACAAGTTTTTATTACACGAGTAATACTTGCATATTCTAAGAAGCCAATTTTCACATTTGGATAAGTAGCACTATAAGTCTCATAGCTAAAAAAAAGTACCATCTTCCTCAATAATGCCATTAATATGTCTGATGTTACTGTTGAATGAACGTTTATTAAAGCATCGGGTTGTAAAACAAAGGTGAATCTGTATGAACATCAGACTCGATCTGTATAAGTGTTCTGTAATTCAATCCAAGCCTTGAACACATCTATCCAAAATTTGTTTGTTAATGACTTAAAAGTAAATTAGTGTATTAAATCCCACAGGATGTGAATTTATTAAGGTTAAGATTTTATATCAATTACTCCACCCCCTATCTGTAGAGATAAGAAGTTTCGATTTCATTGAAACTATAAAATGATTTTAAATTCATCATTTTTAGGCTGCCATCCTCATATTTCTTGACAAGTACATCCTTCTTTCCACTGTGGGTTGAGCAACCGGGCCCCCTCCACACAAGAAAAAAAAAGGCTTTTTTAATTCTTTACAATAGGCAATGGATGGGTTAGGGATGGGCATCAGGATATGATTCAACAATGGTAACACCAATGTTTTAATAACTGTTATCTTACCAATGGGAATTAAATATCTCTTCCACCATTCATTTAGAATATATTTGATTTTTACTAACTTTGGATCATGATTCAATTTAGGTATATTTTGCAAATCAACATCAAAATGCAATCCTAGTAAAGTGAATTTAGTGGTTCTCCAATTAAATTTACCGTTGGGAATAAGAACATCATTAACGTTACTGCATGCATCTTTTTGAGCCAATCCATACTGTTGGAGTGTTTGTGTAATTGATACATAGTCTGGGCATGTAGAGTTTTTAGAGTTTCTGAAAAATTTTGTTCACTACCATCAAGAATAATTGACACATGTTATCAGCAAGTTGAGAATATTTTTTTTCACAATACTGACAGATATGCCTTTAATTTTTAAAAAATTTTTTTATTGCAAATTTTTTTGCACAAGTTGATTTATTCATCGTTACTTAACTCAGAAAAAAAAATCCCTGCCCCTGTGTTAGTTTCTACTTTTATTAGTCACTATTATTTCTGGTCCCCATTTCTAAATCACTGTCAGCATGGCCAATGTCAAAATTTCAAAAGGTGGAAGATAATAGAAGATGAAACAGTGGCAGTAGTGATTATGTTCCTTCTAAGAAAATCAAATTCCACCCATCGTTTGTGGGAGAAGGAGTTTAAATCTTTTGATATTTTAATAAACAGTGAATTAATTTATAGTTGTTATACATTGTTACATACAGTTTTAAATAAAAAAAGTCTTTGATGTTAGAAATTGTGAGTAGTCTTAGGAAAATTGCAAGTTCAGTTTATTTGGTATTTGCAATCAATTGGGAGTTGTCAATTTCGGGAGTTTCTATCCCTGAGGTCATCATATTATAAATGGTCATCTCAATGCCCACAACTTCTGCTATCAAGGTATGGAACAGATATTCCTAGAACGAATAAAATACCTGAAACTGTCCTTATGGGACACAATTCATTCAGGTAACTCATTCTCAAAATTAAAGTCAAACCCTGCACCTGTTCCAACACTGATCAATGTATATTCCTTGAAGTTATTATGCATGAGAAATTAATATTCACATCAATTCATGAGAAGCCTTTTTCTTGAAATCGAAATTCTTGCCTTTGTTTATTGACCACTATACATCTTGTGAACTACCTTTTTGCAAACTGGTTCTGAATGGTGATTTCACTTAATTAAGTGTATGTACGAGGATTTCATAACAACCATTTCATGAATGAACATTACATTCACCTTAAATTCACCAGCCCCTCCCCCATTCCATCCAATAAAACCCCTCCCACCCCATCCAATAAACCCCTCTCTCACCTAATCCAATAAAACCTCTCCCCCACCCCATCCAATATACCCCCCACCCCATCCAATAAAACCTCTCCCCACCCCATCCAATAAAACCTCTCCCCCACCCCATCCAATATAACCCCCCCCACCCCATCCAATATAACCCTCCCCACCTCATTAAAAAAAAACCTCCCCACCCCATCCAATAAAACCCCTCTCCATCCCATCCAATAAACCCCTCTCTCACCCATTCCAATAAAACCTCTCCCCTACCCCATCCAATATACCCCCCCCCATCCCATTCAATAAAACTCCTCCCCCATCCCATCCAATAAACCCCTTCCCAATCCCATCCAATAAACCCCTTCCCAATCCCATCCAATAAACCCCTTCCCAATCCCATCCAATAAACCCCTTCCCCACCCCAATGGGCCATCCAGTAAAACTTCATATCAATATGAAATAAAATTTAGCAAAAACTATATTCACAAACCTCCAATACTACAGAATATAGAAAAAAAAGAAAAGATTTTGTATCATAAAATAGAGGTGTCTTGCAAACAATTCTCTCTTTCAAGTTTCATTGCAGTCAATTTAAACTGTAGCATTAGCAGACACTGTAAACATAAACATTTCCATATTAGGAAATGACAAAATTTTATAGCATAAAAAATCCCAGATATTGATTTTGTACACCCCCACCCTCCACCCCGAAAATACCCCACCACAACAAAAAAAACAACCCAAAACCAACAAGGTATTTTGCACAAAATGCACTTCATAATATAAGACTAACTGTTCTTAATGTTTGTAACAGACAGCTAGGACAAAAACAATTATCATTGTCCTGTACTCCTTCAAAGGTGAAGGGAGACAATCAAATCCAGAAATAAAGTAATCCAGTATACCCTAAACTGAAGCATGAAATGTAGGTCAAATACAGCATCTGAAGCATGAAAATGACAAAATGTAGGTCAAATACAGCATCTGAAGCATGAAAATAACAAAATATAAGTCAGATACATCATCTGAAGAATGAGAATGACAAAATATAGGTCAGACAATGTTGAGAGCATGCAAATCACAAAATGTAGGTCTACAACAGTTCTGAAAGCATGCAAATCGCAAAATTGAGGTTAGATACAGAATTGGAAGCATGTATAACACAGAGAATCCATTGGTGTGCTAACTATGAACATAGCTAGTGTAGTGTGATTTGTATTTTATCATTTTACAGATTTACAGATGGACATGTAACTGCAGTTTATTTCCTATTATTTCTAGACATCCTTTGACCTTAATGTGTATAGATATACAACTTGGAGCATATCTCTGTACCATCCTAAATAACTGATAATGAATGTATGTGTGTATTGTTGTTGTTCTAAAAACACACCAACAAAACAAAGGGGTCAAAAGGTCAAAACCAATTTGCCAGATATTACAGTTCAAATAACATGCACTCATCTGGAAAAAAACCTCTATTAATTCAGTATTAATATTTAGACATAATGAAATGCCTGCGTTAGGAGTCTCAATTCTGTAAAGATTTAGTTAACAAATTCACAGAAGTTATTCAAGTTGTAACTTGTATTTAATCCCCAGTGACCAGCACACAAACCGGTAATTCTCCAGAGTGTCCGAGACATAGTGAGTTAGCCAGGAATCATCACGCACATTAATAATGAATTCTGAATTCAGTAAGGGGGTTGATTTAATAATCAAGTGCTAAAAATGGCACACAAAGACAGCATAAATAATTAAACCAACATAACACCACTACAAGCCTCTAACACATGGACCATGCATGTAGGCCTTTATTTACTTCTGTCAATTTAAGGACAATGACAATGACATTCGCATCCTACATGATGTTTGCTGTTTGTTGCTTGTTATGCATTTCCTTTTTAATAAGGCAAAAAGGCTAGCGCTCCAATGTCATTTCCACCACAACAATACGGCCCTTGTTAATTCATCAACACTGGATACATACACACACCGATCAATTCTTACATTGGAGTCCTAGCACATGAAGCACGTATATCGACAGTTCCTTCAACCAGGATGAGAAAAGATATTTAGGAGAGCATTGTCTAGATTCATAATGGCAGTGCAGAAGTAACATATGTCACAGTTCCCAGCTAAAGCATTGTACTGCTGGCCACCATGTCTTAAGTCTTTGAAAAATTCACCAAAAAGTATATTCCAGTTTTCTTATTAGAAAATCTTTGTAACATAGCTTCAGGGCATCTCGATTCAAATGGAAGATAAAGAGGAATAAACTTGCTAAATCATTAGAATATATTTTGCATTGGCACTGTTGGTAAACGTGATCATGGCATTGTACAGCTGTATAGTGAATAACTCAAGGTCGTTTGATCGAGTGATAAAGGGGTGCATTTGACTGTGGACAATTTAATGGTCAATGTCTAATTCAACAGATCTTTTATCATCTGCCTGTTTCTGCCCAGAAAATTATCATGATCATTAATTGAGCCTGTTTCAGATTGTGAGATGGTCAGAGAAAGCGAACATGACTTTTGATAGTGAACATTTTCAACCCACACTTGTGATCGAGCAAGTTACTTTGCCATTTCAACATCTCTAAAATCACATGATGAGAATTGTCATTTCAATGTCTTTAAAATCACATGAAATTTGCCATTTCAATGTCTCTCAAATCACGTGATAAAAATTGTCATTTCAATGTCTCTAAAATCAAATGATGAGAATTGCCATTTCAATGTCTCTAAAATCACAATGATGAAAATTGCCATTTCAATGTCTCTAAAATCACATGATGAAACTTGTCATTTCAACATCTCTATAATCACATGATGAAAATTGTCATTTAAATGTCTCTAAAATCACATGATGAAAATTCAATGTCTCTAAAATCACATGATGAAAATTCAATGTCTCTAAAATCTCAATGATGAGAATTGCCATTTCGATGTCTCTAAAATCACAATGATGAGAATTGCCATTTCAATGTCTTTAAAATCACATGATGAAAATTGTCATCTCAATGTCTCTAAAATCACATGATGAAAATTGTCATTTCAATGTCTCTAAAATCACATGATGAAAATTGTCATTTCAACATCTCTAAAATCACAAGATGAAAATTGTCATTTCAATGTCTCTAAAATCACATGATGAGAATTGTCATTTCAACATTTCTAAAATCACATGATGAAAATTGTCATTTCAATGTCTCTAAAATCACATGATGAGAATTGTCATTTCAACATCTCTAAAATCACATGATGAAAATTGTCATTTCAATGTCTCTAAAATCACATGATGAAAGTTCAATGTCTCTAAAATCACATGATGAAAATTGTCATTTCAATGTCTCTAAAATCACAATGATGAGAATTGCCATTTCAATGTCTTTAAAATCACATGATGAAAATTGTCATTTTAATGTCTCTACAATCACATGATGAGAATTGTCATTTCAATGTCTCTAAAATCACATGATGAAAATTGTCATTTCAATGTCTCTAAAATCACAATGATGAAAAGTGTCATTTCACTGTCTCTAAAATCACATGATGAAAATTATCATTTTAATGTCTCTAAAATCACAATGATGAAAATTGCCGTTTCAATGCCTTTAAAATCACATGATGAAAAATGTCATTTCAATGTCTCTAAAATCACAATGATGAAAATTGCCGTTTCAATGTCTTTAAAATCACATGATGAAAAATGTCATTTCAATGTCTCTAAAATCACATGAAGAGAATTGCCATTTCAACATCTCTAAAATCACATGATGAAAATTGTCATTTCAATGTCTCTAAAATCACATGATGAAAATTCAATGTCTCTAAAATCACAATGATGAGAATTGCCATTTCGATGTCTCTAAAATCACATGATGGAAATTCAATGTCTATAAAATCACATGATAAAAATTGTCATTTCAATGTCTCTAAAATTACAAGATAAAAATTGTCATTTCAATGTCTCTAAAATCACAAAATGAGAATTGTCATTTCAATGTCTCTAAAATCACAAGATGAGAATAGCCATTTCAATGTCTCTAAAATCACATTGATGAAAATTGCCATTTCGATATCTCTAAAATCAAAAGATGCGAATTGCCATTTCGATGTCTCTAAAATTACATGATGCAAATTGTCATTTCAATGTCTCTACAATCACATGATGATAATTGCCATTTCAATGTCTCTACAATCACAAGATGAGAATTGCCATTTCAATGTCTCTAAAATCACATGATAAAAATTGTCATTTCAATGTCTCTACAATCACATGATGAGAATTGCCATTTCAATGTCTTTAAAATCACAAGATGAGAATTGCCATTTCGATGTCACTGAAATCACATGATGCAAATTGTCATTTCAATGTCTCTAAAATCACATGATAAAAATTGTCATTTCAATGTCTCTAAAATCACATGATAAAAATTGTCATTTCAATGTCTCTACAATCACATAATGAGAATTGTCATTTCAACATCTCTAAAATCACATGATGAGAATTGTCATTTCAATGTCTCTAAAATCACATGATGGAAATTCAATGTCTCTAAAATCACATGATGGAAATTCAATGTCTCTAAAATCAAATGATAAAAATTGTCATTTCAATGTCTCTAAAAACACATGATGAGAATTGTCATTTCAATGTCTCTAAAATCACCTGATGAGAGAGTAGTCATTATATGTCTATGTGTGAGCGTACTCACCATCACGCTTGAGTACACCAGCAGGGGTTGAGGCTGCAGATCGTTCACCTGAGGTCGATACCATACCTCTTTCTGCTTCATTCAACAAATCCGCTGTAGAAAAAAACCAAGGCAAAGCATTCAAAGCTGGCCAACATAAGAACCGAGGCCATGGAAAATAGCATTAAACACATGCAGAATAACTGAGCATACTCCAAAGACGAGAAAGCGAGGGTAGTCTGAGAGCTTACTGCGTAAGTCTGAACTCAATGATGGACAATATCTGTATTAGCTGACTATGTATCAGTTTGTATAGAAACAAATTGTAACTTAACATCAAACTGAATAGCAAGAGAAAAAGAAGAGTCTACAGGAAATTCAATGCTCCAGACGAGTGTGTCTGTGATCCACAGATTCAGATTTTGTGACGTAACCCTGTGACACTTTCTGTAGAATGAAGTGTACATCTGTCACGCATGAAGACAAGCCTTCTTAATGATATATGATACAAAGAATTGTTATCTATAGTCTTACCTAAAAATGTTCAGTAGTTGTATAAAATCAGATTATTAGATTAACCAGTGTATTTCATAAGATTGACCAATGTATTTGATTGTAAGATTGACCGGTGTATTTGATTGTGAGATTAACCGGTGTATTTGATTATAAGATTGACCGGTGTATTTGATTGTAAAATTTATAGGTGTATATGATTCAAAACTTTTCTCCCAGTGACCTTGACCAGGTGATCTTTGACTAGGATCATGACACACTTACATGTCATGTACAACTTTTGGGCGCATTTTGACCATTACTTCTTTCTGTGCACATTCTACGTCTTTTTGACTGTTCTTGACCAGATGACCTTGACATAGAATCAAGACACATTTTAAGGTATTGGAAACCTGTGGTTGCTTTATTACCATTGTTTCTTCTGTTTTGTAACTTCTATCTTTATTTTCACATTCTATGACCAGACAATGTTGACATACATTCAGGACAACTTAAGGACTTTAGCAACCATTGTGTTTAGAATGATTATTACTACTCTGTTATAAAGATTTTGCTCACCCATTATTTCTACAGACACATGGAGAGATAGAGATGGACAGAATGATTCCAAATGATCTGGAGTCTGATCATGAAACAAATACACACATATCAATGTCTCAAATGACCTTGACCCCCCATTGATCACAAAAAAAGCAGTCAAACTACATTTGCTGGTCACAGAGAACCCTTTCAATCAATTCAACATTTCCAAGGTTATTTGCACTCCAAAACTGATATAATTTACAAAGAAATCATGAAAAAGAACAACTTCAATAGCTTTCACTTCCTCAAAACTAAATCAATCAACCTAAAAATATATGTGGCAGGCACAGGTTCCTTACAATTCCACAAAAAAGAAAAGAAAAGAAAGAGATTTGGAAAATAACTCGACGAAAATGACCTAAGGACAGTAATTCAGTAATCCTCATTTCACCTGCAGATCTAAACATTCCCTTTCAATTAACACACACCTGTCTATCTATAGATTTACCTTCAATGAACTGATGACAGGGAAAAATACCTGTATATTTATAGATTTACCTTCAATCAGCTGACTAAAGGCAACAGATACCTGTATATCGATAGATTTACCTTCAATTAGCTGACTAAGGGCAACAATACCTGTATATCTATAGATTTACCTTCAATCAGCTGACTAAGGGGAACAATACCTGTATATTTATAGATTTACCTGCAATCAGCTGACTAAGGGGAACAATACCTGCATGTATATCGATAGATTTACCTTTAATCAGCTGATGACAGGGATATATACCTGTAAACCTATAGATTTACCTTCAATCAGCTGACAACAGGGAACAATACCTGTATATCTATAGATTTACCTTCAATCAACTGACGACAGGGAACAATACCTGTATATTTATAGATTTACCTTCAATCAGCTGACTAAGGGCAACAATACCTGTATATCGATAGATTTACCTTCAATCAGCTGACGACAGGGAACAATACCTGTAAAACTATAGATTTATCTTCAGTCAGCTGACAACAGTGAAACATACCTGTCTATTTATAGATTTACCTTCAATGAGCTGACAACAGGGAAATATACCTGTCTATTTATAGATTTACCTTCAATCAGCTGATAACAGGGAACAATACCTGTCTATTTATATATTTACCCCCAATCAGCTGACAACAGGGAACAATACCTGTCTATGTATAGATTTACTTTCAATCAGCTGGCAACAGGGAAATACACCTGTATATCGATAGAATTACCTTCAATCGGTTGACTAAAGGGAACATATACCTGTATATCTATAGATTTACCTTCAATCAGCTGACGACAGGGAACAATACCTGTATATCTATAGATTTACCTTCAATCAGCTGATGACAGGGAACAATACCTGTATATCTATAGATTTACCTTCAATCAGCTGACGACAGGGAACAGTACCTGTATATCTATAGATTTACCTTCAATCAGCTGATGACAGGGAACAATACCTGTATATCTATAGATTTACCTTCAATCAGCTGATGACAGGGAACAATACCTGTATATCTATAGATTTACCTTCAATCAGCTGACGACAGGGAACAATACCTGTATATCTATAGATTTACCTTCAATCAGCTGACGACAGGGAACAGTACCTGTATATCGATAGATTTACCTTCAATCAGCTGATGACAGGGTACACATACTCTAGCTTCTTTGTTGTCCATGTACGGAAGGCGACTCTTCAGATTACAGCACGTAGAGCAGAACACCTACCAAGGGAATACACAGAGTTAAACAGATGTTAATGACTTACAGTTAGTGCATTCCATGTAACATTGCTGTTGTTAAATCACATACACATAGTTGAATATTCTTTTTGTTCAAAAAAAAAAATCACACATGTTGAATACACTGAGATTAAACTTAGGGTGGGTTCTAATTAGATGATGTATGGTAGTTACAGGGTTCTAATGAGATAATGTATGGTAGTTACAGGGTTCTAATGAGATAATGTACAGTAGTTACAGGGTTCTAATGAGATAATGTATGGTAGTTACAGGGTTCTAATGAGATGTTGTACAGTAGTTACAGGGTTCTAATGAGATGATGTATGGTAGTTACAGGGTTCTAATTAGATGTTGTACAGTAGTTACAGGGTTCTAATGAGATGATGTATGGTAGTTACAGGGTTCTAATGAGATGATGTACGGTAGTTACAGGGTTCTAATGAGATGATGTATGGTAGTTACAGGGTTCTAATGAGATGATGTATGGTAGTTACAGGGTTCTAATGAGATGATGTACGGTAGTTACAGGGTTCTAATGAGATGATGTACGGTAGTTACAGGGTTCTAATGAGATGATGTATGGTAGTTATGGGGTTCTAATGAGATGATGTATGGTAGTCTACAGGGTTCTAATGAGATATATGGTAGTTACAGGGTTCTAATGAGATGATGTACAGTAGTTACAGGGTTCTAATGAGATGATGTATGGTAGTTACAGGGTTCTAATGAGATAATGTACAGTAGTTACAGGGTTCTAATGAGATGATGTACGGTAGTTACAGGGTTCTAATGAGATGATGTATGGTAGTTACAGGGTTCTAATGAGATGATGTATGGTAGTTACAGGGTTCTAATGAGATGATGTACAGTAGTTACAGGGTTCTAATGAGATGATGTATGGTAGTTACGGGGTTCTAATGAGATGATGTATGGTAGTCACGGGGTTCTAATGAGATGATATATGGTAGTTACAGGGTTCTAATGAGATGATGTACGGTAGTTACAGGGTTCTAAAGAGATGATGTACGGTAGTTACGGGGTTCTAATGAGATGAGGTATGGTAGTTACGGGGTTCTAATGAGATGATGTACGGTAGTTACACGGTTCTAATGAGATGATGTACGGTAGTTACAGGGTTCTAATGAGATGATGTATGGTAGTTACAGGGTTCTAATGAGATGATGTACGGTAGTTACACGGTTCTAATGAGATGATGTATGGTAGTCACAGGGTTCTAATGAGATGATGTATGGTAGTTACAGGGTTCTAATGAGATGATGTATGGTAGTTACAGGGTTCTAATGAGATGATGTATGGTAGTTACAGGGTTCTAATGAGATGATGTATGGTAGTTACACGGTTCTAATGAGATGATGTCCAGTAGTTACAGGGTTCTAATGAGATGATGTATGGTAGTTACAGGGTTCTAATGAGATGATGTATGGTAGTTACGGGGTTCTAATGAGATGATGTATGGTAGTTACGGGGTTCTAATGAGATATATGGTAGTTACAGGGTTCTAATGAGATGATGTACAGTAGTTACAGGGTTCTAATGAGATGTTGTACAGTAGTTACAGGGTTCTAATGAGATGATGTATGGTAGTTACAGGGTTCTAATTAGATGTTGTACAGTAGTTACAGGGTTCTAATGAGATGATGTATGGTAGTTACAGGGTTCTAATGAGATGATGTATGGTAGTTACAGGGTTCTAATGAGATGATGTATGGTAGTTACAGGGTTCTAATGAGATGATGTATGGTAGTTACAGGGTTCTAATGAGATGATGTACGGTAGTTACAGGGTTCTAATGAGATGATGTACGGTAGTTACAGGGTTCTAATGAGATGATGTATGGTAGTTATGGGGTTCTAATGAGATGATGTATGGTAGTCTACAGGGTTCTAATGAGATATATGGTAGTTACAGGGTTCTAATGAGATGATGTACAGTAGTTACAGGGTTCTAATGAGATGATGTATGGTAGTTACAGGGTTCTAATGAGATAATGTACAGTAGTTACAGGGTTCTAATGAGATGATGTATGGTAGTTACAGGGTTCTAATGAGATAATGTACAGTAGTTACAGGGTTCTAATGAGATGATGTATGGTAGTTACGGGGTTCTAATGAGATGATGTATGGTAGTTACGGGGTTCTAATGAGATATATGGTAGTTACAGGGTTCTAATGAGATGATGTACAGTAGTTACAGGGTTCTAATGAGATGATGTATGGTAGTTACAGGGTTCTAATGAGATGATGTACGGTAGTTACACGGTTCTAATGAGATGATGTATGGTAGTCACAGGGTTCTAATGAGATGATGTATGGTAGTTACAGGGTTCTAATGAGATGATGTCCAGTAGTTACAGGGTTCTAATGAGATGATGTATGGTAGTTACAGGGTTCTAATGAGATGATGTATGGTAGTTACACAGTTCTAATGAGATGATGTCCAGTAGTTACAGGGTTCTAATTAGATGATGTATGGTAGTCACAGGGTTCTAATGAGATGATGTACGGTAGTTACAGGGTTCTAATGAGATGATATATGGTAGTTACAGGGTTCTAATGAGATGATGAACGGTAGTTACAGGGTTCTAAAGAGATGATGTACGGTAGTTACGGGGTTCTAATGAGATGATGTATGGTAGTTACGGGGTTCAAATGAGATGTTGTATAGTAGTTACAGGTTCTAATGAGATGATGTATGGTAGTTACAGGGTTCTAATGAGATGATGTATGGTAGTTACAGGGTTCTAATGAGATGATGTACAGTAGTTACAGGGTTCAAATGAGATGATGTACGGTAGTTACAGGGTTCTAATGAGATGATGTATGGTAGTTACAGGGTTCTAATGAGATGATGTATGGTAGTTAGAGGGTTCTAATAAGATGATGTATGGTAGTCACAGGGTTCTAATGAGATGATGTATGGTAGTTACAGGGTTCTAATGAGATGATGTATGGTAGTTACAGGGTTCTAATGAGATGATGTATGGTAGTTACAGGGTTCTAATGAGATGATGTATGGTAGTTACAGGGTTCTAATGAGATGATGTACGGTAGTTACACGGTTCTAATGAGATGATGTCCAGTAGTTACAGGGTTCTAATGAGATGATGTATGGTAGTTACAGGGTTCTAATGAGATGATGTACGGTAGTTACAGGGTTCTAATGAGATGATATATGGTAGTTACAGGGTTCTAATGAGATGATGTACGGTAGTTACAGGGTTCTAAAGAGATGATGTACGGTAGTTACAGGGTTCTAATGAGATGATGTATGGTAGTTACAGGGTTCTAATTAGATGTTGTACAGTAGTTACAGGGTTCTAATGAGATGATGTACGGTAGTTACAGGGTTCTAATGAGATAATGTACAGTAGTTACAGGGTTTTAATGAGATGATGTACGGTAGTTACAGGGTTCTAATGAGATGATGTACAGTAGTTACAGGGTTCTAATTAGATGATGTACGGTAGTTACATGGCAGCTATAATGTATAATCTTTAGATGTACTTCAAATCAAAGGACTTGGGAACATAAGGTACCTTTCCACATGCTCGACAGTGGTGTCTCCTCTTGGTGAAGGTGAACTTCATGTCGCAGCCCATGCAGTTTGGGGCCTCATTGTCAGGTATCCATTTTGGAGCCACTTGCCCCACGCCCGAGGGATTAAACCCTGCCTCTAATGGTTCTTGATTTGGTGCAGAGGTCTCCAGTTGAGTGGTCAGATCTGCAATGTGTGATAAGCATACTACACAAACAAAACTATCTATAAAACAACACCCAATTAAAATGTGATTATACTACACATTATTGTATACAGTTTTGTGTCCTTGGTTTTGATGTCCATTATATATGAATGTGAATATTGTATAGTGTTGTCCTTGGTTTTGATGTCCATTATATATAAATGTGAATATTGTATAGTGTTGTCCTTGGTTTTGATGTCCATTATATATAAATGTGAATATTGTATAGTGTTGTCCATGGTTTTAGTGCCCATTATATATAACTGGGATTATTGTATAGAGATTTTAATGTCCATTATCATATATATATTAAATGTTATGGTTTAGTTATATTCATTGCGCTGTCAATTTCACAGTACAGGTCTACAGTAATAATAATAATAATGAAAACTGAAATGCAGCCAAAACAGGAAGGTAAACAGATCATATTCAAGTGATTTTTGTTTTAATGCTAATGAAAAACTTAAATTAAAAACTATGTTAGATTTATCTGATATGAGGATACATTATTTGCTTGTTATAAATTTATAAAGTACACTCTTACCCTGAGCATTATCCTGTGAGGACCTGCCCTCAGGTGTACCATCAACTTCTGGGCTAGTCTCAGTGTTGTTGGGGTATGGGAATGTAAAGGGAGCTGATAACCTCTCATGACCTGGCTCACCTCGGAGGGGGAGGTTCAAACTATTAGGTCTCCTCTGCTGCTGGGTTCCCACCTCCCCTGGCCCCCAGGAGTGGGGACGGCCCTCTGACTGAGTGTACTCATCATGGGGCCTCATCAAAGCTTCCTCCATGCCACTTTCCTGCAGTGACAAAGCAATGGCTGCAGCTAAATCAGGGTCCATTTCCTCTGCAGAGTCTGGCATTTGAACACATGATTTAGTATCATTGACCCCTTGTTTACTTTGCTCTAACAAGGTGTGTTCTGTGTTTTGTTCACCGTGTGTGACTATCAGCTGAGTAGGTTCCTTCGGTCGAGCATCTAATACCTTTGGTAGCTCACTAGGAAGGGCAGTGACTGGTTGCAAGGGCTCCTTGGGGCGTGCACCCATTGGGGAGAGAGGAGGCTCCGGGAGATCTTGGTTTTCCAAATCTGTGGACTCTCTGGGTGAAACAGTCTTTCCTACTGAACGTTCTTCACCCTGAGAGATTTGTTCCTGTTCAGGTTCCTGCACAGTATTCAGTAAGTCTACTCTCTCATTACTTTGAACGTCACACTGAGAGGGTTGTGTAACTGAATTGGTCTCCATTAAGTCACTTTTACTCACATTTTCACTGTTTTGTTCTCCTGTTTGGGTACAATCCATGAAATCTGGGGAGTGGATCACAGGTTCTTCGGGGTGAACAGTTGCTTTCTGTCCATCTGTTTGTATGTTACCACTAACATCCCCAAGATAGCTGTCAATGTCTGATATGTCGACTTCAGAATCACAGAATCCAACGACAGCTGGTGAATCCATAGTTACAGGCTCCATAGTTACCGGATCCATGCTTGAGGGGATTTCCTTAACGAAAGTTGTATCTACTGAGGACGCATTCTCTGTAACATTCACTTCTGCCATCGAGAACTGACCCTCCCTGTGGGAAAATTCTGCTGAATTGTGGGAAACATCACTGATTGCTGCAGGATTACTGACTCTGCCTACCATCATATGTGCTGTGTTAGACTGTGCAATGTTTCCAGATTTTGGAGATTCGCTGTCAGACGAGATATCCTGTGACACTGATGCAGAAATGGAATCCAGACTCCCTCCTCCTGGATTATCACATGTCGAGTCCTCCTGTTGAACACTGAGAACCACCTCCCTGTTTGGAATGTCCCCACCAGTCTTGTATGACTGTCTGTCACTGTTTACATTTTGTCTATCTCCCTCTCCTGAAGAATCAGACACATTTGAGGACTTTTCCTTTCCATTGTTCATGTCTGACCTCTGAAAGGAACCAGGCATAGATTGCAGGTCAACAGCTTCCATGCCATTGACTGTGGTATGACTAGAAGACCCAATCTGTGTTGTACTGTTCACTAGAAGACTAGTGTTTGCCACGTTCAGAATCTCACGACTCACTGGGCAAGTGTTTTCCTGTGCTGGTGGTTCTGTTTTATTCTGTGAAGTAGTCTGTACAGAACTTGTCACCTGTTGCTGCATTAAGTTGCCAGTATGAAGTGACATTGGCTGCAGCACCAGATTTGTAGGGGAGAGGGTCATGTTGCTGTCTATACTGTTCACACCCGAGTCAATGGAATTGTCAATAGAAGGATAGGTGGGGGGCATCATTTGCTGGATAGATCCTGGCTTTAGAGAGGTGTGGGTCCCAGCATCTTTTGCATGAGACTGATACGCTAAGGAGGAGTTTAGGTGGTCTGATTTCTCCCCAACCTCTTGAATGTAGGTCAGATTTGACTTGTTAACCCCATTTGAGATGGCATGAGCCAAGTCTGGGGGGAATGGCTGGTTCTCATAAACTGGTGTAAACTCATCACGAGCCTGTATGGGGTATTTATAGTCCTGGGATCCATTAGTGACAATTTCCAGTTTGTGATCACCATTCATGACCAAGTGTGGTGGCTTTGCCACCACTTTCTCCTCAATAGAACCATTCTCAGTAATGCTAGATTTATAATCTGTGGAGGGAGCAAAGTCGGCCTCTGACAGATCAAACTGGTCGCTAGGGCTGTAGGGAATGTCATAGACTGTCATGTGATTGCTGTGATTTACGCCTCCTGTCCACGATGAGTCGGAACTAGCCGTAATGTTAGACAAGTCCTCCCACGGCCGGTCCTCCTTCAGCGCCACAAAGCTGGAGAAATCTGACGGTTTGGCTTCCTGTCCAGGACAAGAC
The DNA here is from genome assembly GCF_947568905.1 of Ostrea edulis. Lineage (NCBI taxonomy): Eukaryota > Metazoa > Mollusca > Bivalvia > Ostreida > Ostreidae > Ostrea > Ostrea edulis. The sequence goes on from NC_079167.1 coordinate 71,629,962, forward strand.
TTTCCTCCAGTCTCTGTTAATAAATGAAAAAGAAATTGTCTTTATAATTAAGTAGGAACAATACATAATCATAATGGCTGACTTAAAGTAAAAATATCGGCAGTACATCAGGGATGTGACTGAATTCCTCAGAAATCAGAGGAAAACTGGTCAAAAAGGGAGGAAAACATCTAACCCTACCTGGAAAAATATCATTTTCTGTCACTTTAGATCAAATCCAGAGTGTTTAATTTTTTCGAAAATTGAGCAAATCAGAGGATTTCCTCTGAAAGGAGGAAAAATCACACCCTTGGTACATGTATACTTTTTTTTAATTTATATCCAATTGTCTAGCTGGGTAGTTCAGTAGGTTAAAAGGACATGGACACGATTTGAGCCGAAAATTTTAGTTTTTCATTTTTAATGTTTACAATTTATGCTTAACTAACTAGGTATTTCTAATGGTCAGCAAAATTTGAACGTTAGAGTTACAAGAGAGATGCAGAGCTCACAATTCTTTGTTATGTAAACAAGGCTCATGCCATGTTTTTGTTTACATTTGAAATCAAAAGTTCAATCTGAACACAATTAAATAGTTTCTAGTGTTTGTCACATCTCATTTTCTTTTAAACATATTAATATTTTCTATTAAGCAATCTACATGTAAACAAAAACATGACATGCTGTAACTCAACAACTGACATTAAAATTGTGGTTGACTATTAGAAATACCTTAGTTGAGCATTGTAAACATTAAAAATGGAAAAATAAAATTCAAACATTTTCAATTCAAATCTTGTCCATGCCCCTTTTATGTGTTGACTGCTGATCTGAAGTTTGTGTGATTCGAACAGGGGATTCAATATTTTTTTTATTACTTTCTACTAAAAAGCATTTTTAAACTCAATATTATTGTACATATTCTCCACTTTCCACCCATATCAGATTTATCTGGTGTTTTATTCCTTCTTTAGGGCATCACTTTAGACTGAGATATCACTCAAGTTTTATGACTGGAAATTTTTTTAATTTCATTTTTAAAACTTATCTACAGTTATAACTATGGTCACCATACTTTATGTAGAGATTCCTTGTAACTATGGTAACTACTGTCTGTATGTAAAGGTTCCCTGTAACTATGGTGACTACTGTATGCAGAGGTACCCTGTAACTATGGTGACTACTGTATGTAGTTCTTGTAACTATGGTAACCAGACACTCACCTTCTGCCTCAAAGTCATCTAACACTTTATCCAAATCCACAATTAAGCTATCCATGTCTTGTCACAAATCTGTTTCAAAATCATAAAAAGTTAGAAATGCATGGTTCTTTTAATTTTCATAATCTATAGTACAAATTTACATATTAATCTACTTTTTACAATTTTTTTTTAAAACTTTAAGCACAAGTGTTTAAAAGCCCATTACATATTTTATACATGGCAGTACCGATTACATATTTCCAAAAGACTGCAGGTTTCAAGTTCACTAAACAATTCCTCATGTGGAATCAGTGTGTGAAACTTACTTTTCTGTTCTACAGACAACTGGTCTGCTATGATTTCAAATTCTATCAACTTGACTGATTTATAGACCAACAACAAAGTAACAAATTCCCTAAATTTTTAGTGAACTCATTATTTGTATATCATTTCTCTCTGAACTCGAGACAGATTTATCACTCAATTTTTGATATGCATAAATCATTTACAACACTGTTTATTCTTTGGTGATATTTCTACAGCCTAGTTTGTGTAAGTTGTGGGGGCAAATAATAATCAAACTGCAGAATGTGAAAAAAAAATGTGTAACTGTCTTAATAATCAGAGACTGCATTAATTCACTATGTAGACAATCCGTCTTCAAAATATTCATTTTGCTGTAGATTGGACGAACTACAGATTTTGTCTATTGGTTAATTTCACACACAGTGAAATTGAAACACTGTATATAGTATGTGTACCTACATAAGTACCTTGCCTGTAAGTGACCTGGACAATGCCCTCCACTAATTACAGGTACTGTCATCCATCATCTTAATCTTGCTCACAATAAGACATCTGTCAAAAGAAACTGATCATTCTCAAACATCGCTACATCAGCTGATTGTTCGATCATTCCTAATTCCATGGCACACAATCTAGGGTAGATTATTAAATCTAATTGTTAATCTAAGAATGAACAGAATGCTGTCTGTTTGGGGACAAAATCTACTTTGCTCTCTAACAGTAAACACGACACTCTGCTGGACTGGTCTGCTTTATTTTTATCAATAAGTTCTGTGAAACCCTGTAAATTCAACCAACATGTAATAAAGCTAGAGCACCAACTAAGATCTAAACTGGTACCCCAGATTCTTACCCTCCTAAATGATTCAACTGTCATGAAGATGTTATACCCTAGGTGTGAGTCCCCTAAAAGCTGTACCAAAACTTACTGAGATCTAAATTGGAACCCCAAATTCGAGCTCCTAAATGATTCAACTGTCATGAAGATTTCCTAAACGTGAGTCCCCTAAAACATGTAAAAGCTAGACCAAAACTTACCATTTATTACTCTAATTCCCCATTATATGAGCATAAGTTGCAATGTTTGAAAAAAAAATATGATATGACTTTTTGAAATAAAAAATAATTTGCTAAAATATCTGAAAACTTAGTCAAACTGGCAAAATAAAAGTTAGATATGTGTGTATTACAAATCATAATGCATTACAACAAAGTCAGAATTTGACTTTCATGAACATGTGACAAATTCTGGAGAAATCAACTTGTCCAGAGACATTGCCCATGCTACTTTATGATATTTCATGTATCATAGTATACTAATAGTTATATATAGTTTGGTTGTGAGCAATGCATGTGCTGTACATTACAGAGCACAGGCAATTATATCGTTCCAGTTCAAATTTACTACTCTTTAATCATAGTAAATTTGAATCCAAGTGATATCATTGCCTGCATGTGTTACAGAGTTCTATCCAACTTCTCATCTATATGAAAACAAAAATCAGCTGTTGTTATACACATTCTTAGTCATTATTTTAATACAGTGTTTGCAGATTTGCAAACTAACATGACTGCAGAAATATGCAAAGTTAAGCCTGTTTTCTTTGTTTACTTTAACTGCAACATATTGTCTGACCATACTAGTCAATTCTGTTCATACCTACACTGATCGTCAGAAATAACTTCCCTGTGTGAAGCCAGATATAAATCTCATCATTAGACCTTGGGTACAAATTCTTACATGTACTATGCAATTTTCATATAATATAGGAGATATCATGAAAAGATAACACATATAAAAATCAATGTCGGCCTAATAGGATAAAAATTCACTACCAGCTAAAATCCCCTATCTATAAAAACGTTGATGTCATTGCTAATTTCATTTCCCACGAAAGACATTTTATATTTTCTGGCATAAAAGATCATTCTACTACCATCACGATATTATAAATAATTGATTTTGAGGAGTTATTTGTGACAACAACTGACATTCATAGTCTTCATATATCTAAAATAATCTGCATTAAAATCATACCAAGATAAGCAAAAACTTCATTTGTATTCAATCAAATTTAATGGTTTCTTTTTACTCTATCATTGAGAGCTTTCAGAATGATTTTAAATGCTTTAATAAAGTCATGAGTCAAATGATACAGTTTCTATTATCAACTTAAGAACTCATCATGTCACCTAGTGTGTGATACATACATGTTATACTTATTATCTAAATTATATAAACACAATATGTGCTTATTCAAATGTCAGGTTTGATAGAAAAATAAATAAAAAGTAGGTAAACATAACCGACCCAAGAAACCAAACAACAGGTGGTAGGGTACAAGGTTAATGTTGTCACGGGTGTCAATGATGTCATTTCCGTTTTTACAATGCTGTGATTCTGAACAATTTGTACCAAGGATTGCCCCCCCCCCCCCCCCATTAATTCTTGGAATTATCACTTACAGACTACACCATCATGCATCTTTTGAAATGAAAACTTGCATAAATCAGCCAAATGTTTAATTATTATTTTAGCATAATGTGGAGTTGATGTCATTTACAAATTAATTGATAAAAAAAGTCATCATGATAAAAATCATAAAAGAGTTACATAATTAATCACATTAAGAACCCTAATCCTAACAATATCATTAAATTGACAATGTCACAACCCTTGAGGATTATAACATGCTTTATTCATATTGAAATAAATCTCTGATACTAAAAGTTTATTTGTGCACCCTTTTAACCTTGACAGTTTTATAAAATGTTTATTCGGTATAAATATACGTAATGTATACCAAGGATAACCAATGAAAGCTTATTTCCAGTGGGGTCCTTTGATGCACGGATGTTGGCGCTAGGGGGTCATTTATGTGGGAGGAAACTGGAGTACCCGGAGGAAACCTACATGCACAAGCGGGCAATCACCATACCTTCTCAAATACAAGCACTGCCGATCACAGGAATCGAACTTGGATCGTAGAGGTAAGAAGCGAGAGTGCAATACAATTAGTCTTCCCTATTTAGATACAACTGAATGTTAAGTGTAACGTCTTCAAGAAAACAGATTTTACCATGATAACCTCTATATCCAAACTTTTAATCTTTAAAGAGGGATGAGAACAAAGATCTTTTTAAAGTTTTTAAGTTATAAAAGTACCTGACTAGGCATGCTCCTCAAGGGCTGAGGTAAGAACAGAGACTTTAAGAAGGTATTCTACATCGTCATAATGGCTGACTTCCTTTTAAAACATGGATGAAAATATGAATATCAGCAATATTTGTCTATTCATTTAAAACATTATCGCCTAGCTGGGTAGCTCATTAAGTTAGCACGTTGACTGATGAACTGTAGATTGCGGGTTCGAGTCCAGCAGGGGTTTTAAAAAATTTTCAGATTGCTTTCTTTTAAAACTTCATTTTTTGACTGAATAAAATAAAATTTAAAGTTTTCAGCTTCAAAATATTTTTGTACATACCCTCCACTTTTCACCCATATCAAATTTCTCTCATGTAGCATACTTTCTTAAATCAATTAATTGCATGTCTCTAGAGTCAAACTCTATTTCACCACATATTTTTGGAACAAAAAAGTTAAGTTGTTCCCAGATGGGGGAGGTTAAGTTATCTTTAACCTGTCAGGAATAGCTGTATTAACAAGAGAATTATAAATACTTGGGATCAGATACCCTGGACTGTAGTTTTTCTTGCAGGATGTCAAACCTTTCACAGGGCAACTCAACTAGTAGCTACCAATAAATTCAGTACTACAATATGTCGTGGCAGGGTTTCTAAACATTCTAAACACTGTCTAACTGCATGATTTTGATCTCTTAATCTGGAGTCCATTACGAGGACGAGAAATGTTTGCCCCAGTAGACCACCTGCCCCATAATACCTTATTGTTATGATGCAGGTAGGCCCAAGGGTGAAAAATTGTTGGTAAGAAATCTGTTACCTTTATGGTGCCATTTTAAGATCTCCCAAATCCGTCCTTTGCTTCTGAAAAAAATAAATAAAACTAATGTCTCTTGTTCTAAAATCTTAGCTGTCAGTGATCTCATACCAGATTATTTTCATGGAAGGTCGAGGTCGAAACGTAAGAGTCACGTGACTTTTATATTGACTTTTCAAAAGTTGCGCTTCCGCAAATTCACTAAAGCGCGCAACGCGTGAGAAAATTGATAACAAAGATGAAAGGTCGGTGAACAAATAACGCAAACATAGTTAAGTCAGCGGATTTTATGTACAAATGAAAGCTCTAGTTTTGACAAAATCTAATAAAATAAGCAGTTGTTCAAAAATCCCGCATAATACATAAAATGCGGCTTCGAAAATGTTAACCCCGAGGCCTATACTTCAAAAATGAAAGTAGGATTACGATGTAAGGTGTTGCAATGTTGTAAAATACACACCAGGAAACTTTTGAATCATTGCACTAAAGATATGGCAGGTAACAACAGAGAACAACAGTTCAAGTATCTCCTGATTCTGGACTTTGAGGCCACGTGTGATAAAAAGAATCCACCCCTCCCTCAGGTACTGATATAGTTAGAATAATCTAACTGTGTCTCGGGACAGGCCCTCACCACAGTTAGAATACCTCCCATATACCCGTAATGTAGCAGAAAATTGCGGAATCGCTCCAAAACGATTTTAAACTTATCAAAGAATAAACGCGTACATTTAAAGTTAAATTTATATACAACTAACCTCATTGGTAATTTGTAAGTCCTTAACACTGTAAAAAATCGTATAATAATATTGTAAACTCAACACTTTGAAATGTCACTTTTCTCGATTCGAACTGACTGCCATTTTACCGGAAACTGCCATCGGAAAACCCTGCTGCATGCTGTTTTCCAAAAACGAACGCTTACCTAATTTGCAAATAAGAACGGCCCAAGTGGGTCGTTAAGATAACTTTCCAAATGCATATGAGTGATGTGTTACATAATTTTACTGAAACATGCACTGTGTGCAATTTTCATTTTGCTACATTGCAGGTATATAGGACGCATTCTATCGTTAAATCGGGTCCGTAGGACATTATCATTTTAACGATAGAACATTCTATCTAGTACTGATAGTGATAAAGAGAACCCACCCCTCCCTCAGGTACTGCCCGGCACCTTGCTATTTTCATATAACATTTAGCGCAGTTCACCTGGTCTGGAACTGCAGGTAAAATGGGACAAAAGACTACTGTATACCATATGTATACGGTGTGACCGTTGGACCGAGCGAAGCATATACGTAACTCCGTGTCCCGAGTGGTAATCACAATTCCGTTAAAACTAAACAAAATTAACCAATAAATTCAAAATGGTAAAAAAGTAACCGTAATTTTATCGTATATTCTTATTCAAAGAAACTCATGAACTCGTTCATCTATTTAGTCGTATTACGGTTTTATATGTATTTATTTGCTAAAAGCTGTTACAATGATAATTATACTATTCACTTTGAACAAATTGAGTGTTTAAATTACGAATTGCACGTTAGAGTCTTCTATTATTGGCAGTCAAAATAAAACACGAATAACTGTTGAAGCAGGTAATGAAAAAATAAATGGCGGCGCCCATATGGATCACGCAAATTTCAGTGAACGTATATAGAGATTTTCTCTTTTTCTTTTGCTGATTTTGACTTTTTTCTTTTACGTACGTGTTACTTTTAGAGCCTTGCTTCACGGACGGGCCTTTGGCCCGTCCGAGCTTTGCTCAGTATAAGTAAGGGATGAAGTGAAAGAAATGCAAATGGTAGTGATGTAGGGGAGGTTAAGAGAAGAATAAGTGAGCTGGGGTGGGGATGAAGTACAGTAGCTCTTTAGAATATCTTTAATTACAGCAACTCTATGTTTTGGATATGTTAAACATACAACAATGAATTATCACTTGTACAATAATATGTATACGGTGTGACCGTTGGACCGAGCGAAGCATGTAATGGTCATTGGAGTGTCCCAAGTGGTAATCATAATTACGTTAAGTACGGTAGATTATGATTCATTTAAAAATATATTTTTTTAATGAAATTTTCCTTGCACTAAACACCCAGTAACATCTCAATATTAAAGGGGTTTATATGGGGACAACAGTTTTACAGGATCCGCCTATTCATTGAACGCGGGAAATAAAACGCAAGGCGACGTAAACTGTGCATTGTGACGTCACATTTAGCCTCGACTTTTTTCTCCTTTTCAAAGTAAACAATTATAAACAACAATAATACATTCCGTATGCAATGAAAAAGGCCGCTAAAACTAAACAAAATTAACCAATAAATTCAAAATGGTAAAAAAGTAACTGTAATTTTATCGTATATTCTTATTCAAAGAAACTCATGAACTCGTTCATCTATTTAGTCGTATTACGGTTTTATATGTAATTATTTGCTAAAAGCTGTTACAATGACAATTATACTATTCACTTTGAACAAACTGAGTGTTTAAATTACGAATTGCACGTCAGAGTCTTCTATTATTGGCATTCAAAATAAAACACGAATAACTGTTGAAGCAGTTTATGAAAAAATAAATGGCGGCGCCCATATGGATCACGAAAATTTCAGTGAACATATATAGAGATTATCTCTTTTTCTTTTGCTGATTTTGACTTTTTTCTTTTACATACGTGTTACCTTTAGAGCCTTGCTTCACGGACGGGCCTTCGGCCTGTCCTAGCTTCGCTCGGTATTAGATAAAGAATTAATTATTTACAAGAATTTAGTATTTTAATACAACGTAGTACTTACATTTTATGTTCTGTCAATGAAAGGAATCATTACAGACCGAGGACCCCTGTATAACTTGTCATCTCTATAGTGCATATAAAGCTATCATGGTGTTTTTTATGATTAATTTTAAAATAATTTTGATACATTTTAAATGATCGTACGAAACAGAGAATTTCGTTCATTTATACAAGTTTGTAAACTGTTTGACTGCATTGCAAATTGATTATTGAAGATATTACAAATAATAATCAGAATAAGGTCATTTCCATCTATCTATAACCTGTTTTACTCAATTATTGAAGAAATACGCTTTCCCGTAATATTCTGAATGTTCATAAAAAAATTGGGATCCGTCACAAATCGCATTTTGTCAAGATACTATTCTTTCATATTTTCAAAATAAACAAAGTCTAGTAAATATGAATTATCACATAACTTTGAATCCTTTATATATGCTAATAGATCAGGAATGATATTATGAAAATTAAAGTGTGGCAAAGGAATACAGTTTTTCTCTGATAAAATGAATAAAACGGGTTCAAATACAAATCTGCCAGAATACATTTTTCTTTTCTTGTTGTATGGTCATATGTTGGATTTTCTACACAGGAAATTATTGAATTCCCGGTCATCAAACTGAACACACGTACGTTGGAATCAGAAGCTGTATTTCACACTTATGTAGAACCTGACGTCCACCCAAAGCTGACCCCATTCTGTACCGAGGTAAATCACACAAAACCACGTAGCTAAATATTGTTACACTTAGACGTAAAAACCATTGGAAGGCTTCAGAAGAAGAACAATAGATCATGCTGGATTGTACTATAAATCACATTTACTTGTGAGAACATGTAATTTCGCAAAACTAGCCAAGAGGTCTTGCAAACTAAAAGTGATCTACAGTATGCAGAACAACAGATCATGTTTGATTGTATGCTGTAATGTATGTATTATTAGTTATATGGATTCTTTGCAGGATATATATGGAGTGCCAAATTAACATAAACTCAAATAATTGAAGATATCTTCAATCATTTGAAGATATCATCAATTCATTTGATGTACGCAATAATTTTTTAATTATTAAGATCTTTTCAAATAATTAATGATATCTTCAATTCTGAATTATTGTGCGCATTAATTGAATTGATGATAGCATTAATTCTTCAGCTGAATTGATGCACACTTTAATTGAATTAATGATCTCTTCAAATGAATTCATGATATCAACAATTGAATTGATGTGTGCTACAATTCAATTGAAGAGAGCAATAATTGATATAATGCACGCATTGAATCAATTGATAAGAGCAATAATTGAATTGATGTGTGCATTAATTCATTTGATGAGATCAATAATTTATTTAATTCGCACATTAATTCAATTATTGCTCTCTTCAATTGAATTAATGACATCTTTAATTCATTTGTAGAGAGCAATAATTCTTTTAGAGAGAGTAACTATATAATTAAAGATATCTTCAATTCAACATATCCACAACTGAATTAATGATCTCTTTAATTGAATTCATGCTCTCTTTAAAAGAATTGATATGCGCATTAATTCCATATACAAAAGCATTGTAAATAAAGATATCTTCAATTGAATTAAAGAGATTATCAAATTATTTATGCCAATCTCTAAATTAATTATTGTGAGCAATATTTCTACGAAATTGATGCTCTCATCAATTGAATTGAAGAGAGCAATAACTGAGTTAATGCGCGCATCAAATCTATTATTGCTCTCATTAATTCAATTGATGCGCTCATCAATCGAATTGAAGAGAGCAATAATTGAATTAATGCGCGCATGAAATCAATTATTGCTCTCATTATTATTCAATTGATGCGTGCATTAATTCAATTGATGAGAGCAATAATTGAATTGAAACATGCATTAATTCATTTGATGAGAGCAATAATTGATTTAAGGTGGGTCCTTAGTCCTGGATTTTTGGGGTTTAGGTAGCATTTTTTTTGTTTGGAATCAATAGATTAACATTCAGAGTAATGAGAAAAGGCAAATTAGTTAAGGATTTCCAGATTTATTTTCATTACAGACACTACTGAAGTAATGTACCCCTATGTAGATTTTTATGAAATTCATTGGAAACAGTTATCTGTTGTTATTTTAAAATAAAAACAACAACGAAAATTTTAAATTTGCATTTATTTATCAGGAAACATGTCAATAACTAAAACACATGTCATTTTCAATATGTTCATCAAGTTTTAGTATAATAAGTGCAAAATTATTGAATTAGCCTTATTCTCCAAAATGTTAAAAAACAAACAAATATGGACACAATTTCCTTGTAGCATGGTTTACATATCATTTTTTCTGTTTATATTAGTAGATGTACATCTGTTATAGTTATTTATGAAAAAAAATCCATACCTTTCCTTAATAATTTCAAATCTATAGCTTCCAGAGTATGTATACCCCCATAAAAATCCTAAGTCTGGCACCATACAACTGAGCTATTCAAATCCACTCATGGATTAAAATTTTATGTAATTTCATGAAAAGACACAGATAATAATTCCTTATCACCTTGGTAAAATGTTTGTGAAAAATATAGGAAATCTATTGCATAATGGACTTGATAAATAATTTAATGAAAACAGAGTTACTGTCCTTGGATTCAATATTTTGAAACGCATCATTGACTATTCAAATATAACTAAGACTTTTGAAATATTTTATGGCTAACAAGATTTTTTACAATAACTATTGAAAAAGACTCCAACAAAATTTATGTTCCAGTCATTAAATTATTGACTTTGCACAATCTTAAGACGTCACAGGAGTGTGGAACTACGTTAATGCGCATATTAATTCAATTAAAGAGAGCAATAATTGAATTGATGATATTTTCAAATAATTGAAGGTATCTTCAGTTATTTGAGTTTATGTTAATTTGGCACTCCATAGATATATGGACTCACATTCCCTGTCAATGTTTTTATTCTTCAGAGCCGTTTGGCAAGGGAAAATATATACTTTGACAGGGAATGCGAGTCCATATACCATGCCAAGAATCGATCTATATAACAAATATGTCCTACTGCAGAGCGATCAATGTAGAAATATACGAAGTAGTTAAGTATATTATAGATCTATTGTCACCATTCTGTATCCCATTTACTCTTTGAGAAGGTACATGGCCTCATATTCCCGGCTTGTCGTCTAATCAAATGCCTAGATTTTTCTCTGCAGTATATGACATAGGCCTATGGATATTTAAACAATGTGTACTGAAAAGTTTAAGTTTTAACATTTTGTATAGATGCATTAATGTACTTTCCTGGTTTCTTTTACATGATTAATGACAATCAGTGCATTTATAGTCACTCAGATTGTACTAATTGAAAATACTAGAAAATTTGAACGTTCAGTTAATTTGTTGCTTTTACATTCATATCACACAAACTCCATATTTATTGCAGATGAATAAAATCAAATCCTATTGTCACTCTACATTATATATTGTAAGATTTGTATACCTGTGTCCAAATATCTTTTTCAGCTGACTGGAATCAGACAATCTCAGGTGGATGGACAGCCACATCTAACAGATATTTTAAACAAAGTAAACTTAATACATATATTTGCTGTGATTTAAATTAATGAATTTTTTGTTTATCTATCCAAATGTGATTTACAAAATGATTAAATTAATACAAATATGTGGCAACAATTACTATAGCAGATGGTGGTGGATGGATTGTTTTTAAATGAACAAAAAACCTAATAAATACATAAACATACCTAACTACATGTATTTCTTATAAATTAATTGCTATTTCTCTAAATTTCACATTTCTTTCACATTATTGGTACAGTTTAGTAATTGTATAAATCTTAAAGCTGAGGGTCTGAACCAATATTTTTTTTCTGAATATAGAGAGCACTTCAAAACAAAATGATATTTGTCTTCTAATTCATTAAGTAACAGTGCTGCATACCCATTCAGATTTTGTTATATTCAGGTGCCTACCTTTTTCTATTTTTAAATAAAGAGTGTGCAGATATTCTAATTGCTTACTAATATTTTTCTTTGTTCTATAGAAAATTTCTTTTTTAAATAAAACTGAAGTGTAAAATTGTCAGTAAAAAAATTATAGGTATAACATTTAAAGGATTCGATCACTCATCATTCCCCCTGTTTTTAGCTCACCTGAGCTGAAAGCTCAAGTGAGCTTTTCTGATCGCTTTTTATCAGTCGTCTGTCTGTTAAACATTTACATTTTCAACTTCTTCTCCAAAACCACTGGGCCAATTTTAACCAATGTTGGCACAAATCATCCTTGGGTGAAGGGGATTCAAAATTGTTCAAATGAGGGCCAACCCCCTTATCCAAGGGGAGATAATGGCAAATCAGTAAAAATACACTGAAAATTTTAAAAAATCTTCTCCAGAACCAGTAAGCCAATTTCATTCAAACTTAATGCAAATCATCCTTAGTTGAAGGGAATTTAAAATTGTTCAAATTAAGGGCCAGGTTCTCTTCAAAGGGGAGATAATCACAAAAGTGTAAAAATAGGGTGGGGTCATTTAAAAATCTTCTTCTCATGAACCACTGTACCAGTATAGTTGAAATTTACGTGGAAGTTTGTTGACATAATTGAGATTCAAGTTTGTTCATATCATGGCCCTCAGGGATCGGATGGCGCCACAAATGGGGAAACCATATTTTATATGTATTTATATAGGAAAAATCTTTTAAAATCTTCTTCTCAAGAACCATTGAGCCAGAAGAGTTCAAATTTACATGGAAGCTTCCTGACATAATGCAGATTCTAGTTTGTTCATATCATGACCCCCGGGGGTCGGGTGGGGCCACACTAGGGGAAACCATATTTTATATGTGTCTATATAGGAAAAATCTTTAAAAATCTTCTTCTCAAGAACCATTGAGCCAGAAGAGTTCAAATTTAAATGAAAGCTTTATGACATAGTGCAGATTCAGATTTGTTCATATCATAGCCCCCATGCGTCGGGTGGGGCCACACTAAGTGAAATCATATTTTATATGTGTTTATATAGGAAAAATCTTTTAAAAATCTTCTTCTCAAGAACCATTGAGCCGGAAGAGTTCAAATTTACATGGAAGCTTTCTGACATAATGCAGATTCAAGTTTGTTCATATCATAGCCCCCAGGGATTGGGTGGGGCCACAATAGGGGAAACCATATTTTATATGTATTTATATAGGAAAAATCTTTAAAAATCTTCTTCTTAAGAACCATTGAGCCAGATGAGTTCAAATTCACATGGAAGCTTCCTGACATAATGCAGATTCAAGTTGTTCATACCATGGCCCCCAGGGGTTGGATGGCGCCACAATAGGGGAAACCATATTTTATATGTGTTTATATAGGAAAAATCTTTTAAAATCTTCTTCTCAAGAACCATTGAACCAGAATAGTTCAACTTTACATGGAAGCTTCCTGACATAATGCAGATTCAAGTTTGTTCATATCATGGCCCCTGGGGGTCGGGTGGGGCCACACTAGGGGAAACCACATTTTATATGTATTTATATAGGAAAAATCTTCTTCTCAAGAACCATTGAGCCAGAAGAGTTCAAATTTACATCCAAGTTTCCCGACATAGTTCAGATACCCATGCAATTACCTGTCGTCATCTCTGTCTGTTACACTTTTAAATTCCAGAAACACTGGACTAAACTTGAATAAAATTCTTGGGTAAAGGGGATTTAAAAATTGTTAAAATGCTCCTTATACAATGGAAGATAACGCAAATCGGAGAAAATACAAAATAAAGTTAGTTAAATCATGAAATGGGGATACAGAGCGGAAAAGAAAAAAACCCATTTAATTTACATGGAAGCTTTCTGATATAGAGCACAATAAAGTTTGTGAAAATGATGGCCATAAAAGTGTGGTCACAATAGGGCAAACCATATTTACATGTCTTTGAATAGAAAATAATCTTTAAAATTTAATTTTTGTATCAAGAACCACTGGGCCACAAAGTTTGAACTTGCATAGAAGATACCTGACATAATGCAAAATCATGTGTGTAACAGTCATGACACCTGGAGCTCAGATGCAGACATTATCAAAGAAACTATTTTTACATTGGTTTTAACTGTATTATGAAAACCTTTTTTCTTAAGAACCTCTGAGCCAGAAGTATTTCAATGTACCTGAACCTCCCCAACATAGTGCAGAATCAAGTTTCTTAAAATCTGACATGGCTCCTGAAAAGTTAATGGAATAACAATGGGAAATTCATTTTCCATGTGTTAAAGTGACTCGGGTGAGCGATGTGGCCCATGGGCCTCTTGTTCTTTTAACTTTTCATTTAGAAAAGTTAAAAGTTGCTTGCTAGTATGTCACATCAGAAACAGTTATAATAATGATTAAGGGCAGGATAATTAGAAATATGTCAGCGATTTTTTCCTACCCACTGGTACCGGTACCCATTCAATTGGGAAAAATAGCGTCAAAATCGAACAAATTGGGAATTCTCTACCAATGTATCAGCAAATGATTTCAACTAAAAGAAAAGAAAAAAGAGAACAAAACAAGAAGTGGTCATCTCTTTACAAACTTTTTTATGCTAATATTTGCTGTTGTGAGACATAAGGAATCGTCATAGGCTCGTTTTAGAATTGTTCCGTGGGGATCCGGGTTAGAATAGGTCTTCAGTACCCCTTGCTTGTCATAAGAGGCGACTAAATGGGGCGGTCCTTCGGATGAGACTGCAAAAATCGAGGTTCCGTGTCACAGCAGGTGTGGCACAATAAAGATCCCTCCCTGCTCAATGGCCATAAAGCGCCGAGCATAGGGGTACCTGTAAAGTGCGAAACGAAACGAAATCTACCGAAACGAAATCTACCGAAACGAAACCCACCGAAACGAAACGAAACCTACCGAAACGAAACAGATTGTATGATCGAACTCTTTTGATTATAATAATTGAAAATGGTATCTTAGTCCCCTGTTAAAGTTTACATATATAAATAAAATTCGCCTCCCCTTTGATTTAGGCTTTCGGCTTGACTGATACAAAGTTTTAAGAGTTGGAAAGGGGGGGGGGGGGGGGGGTAAGCACAAAGTACATAAATACCATGTGCAATTAGCTTCGGATCCATAAATTTCAGAACGGAAGGTTACAGTCTCAGAGGTCTGGGGAAACACACTAAACGAGGGATGGGGTCGTCGGTGTTGAATCCGATTTTGGGCATAAATACATGTTTCAGTATTTTTTGCTCTAAAGACAAATATATGTATATATGTGGATATTGTGTATTTGTATGTAGTATATCAAACGGTGGATTCTGAATATGTCCTCCCGTTCTCTTTGTGATTTCTGCTTAAAATCCCCTTGTTCATAAGCCTTTTCAGTTTACAAAATGCCGACCTCCTCCTAATATTATTGCATTAAAAAAAATCCGTTTTCCGTCCCGTTTTCAATTCCCCGTCTTAGCAACATCCCAAATGTATAGAGTTTTTCCATTATTGAAAGTACTCGCACCTCAGCAGTTAGAGATAAAATAAGAGGTTAAGAGCTCTTCCTGATTTCAATTTTCTCAGACACCAGCTTCTTCAAACAATGTATCTATGCCCAAAGGCGGATCCAACGTCGGCGACCCCACCCCTCGTATAGTGTGTTTCCCCAGATCTCTGAGACTGTAACCCTCGGTTCTGAAATGTATGGATCCAAAACTAATTGTACATGGCATTTAATCAACTACGGATATGTACTTTGTGCTTACTCCCCCCTTTCCAACTTTTAAAACTTTGTAACAGTCAAGCCGAAAGCCTACATCAAAGGGGAGGCGAATTTTATTTATATGTGGTAACTTTCACAGGGGCCTAAGATACCATTTTTAATTATTATAATTAAAAGAGTTCAGTTATACAATCTGTTTCATTTTGTTTCGGTAGGTTTCGTTTCGGTGGGTTTCGTTTCGTTTCGGTAGATTTCGTTTCGCACTTTACAGGTACCCCGAGCATAGGGCTAAATTTTGCAGCCCTTCAACGGCAGTGATGATGTCTCCATATGAGTGAAATATTCTCGAGAGGGACGTAAAACAATATTCAATCAATCAATCGTAGTTCTACAAAACACGCGCACTGCCATGATCTGTACTTTCGATTTAATACCAGAAGTAGACATTTTAGTTAACTTGTGCAACGTTTCAGACTAAGTAAATTACGATGTCAGCGGTCTATTTTTCGGCAAGTAAATTGGGAATTTTTAGTCTCAAAATTGGGAAAAATCAATGGTTTTTGGCATTGGGAATGGTACCGTTTATCAGTACCAGTAATATAAGGAAAAAAATCGCTGTATGTTAATTTGTTAGATATTTTATTTACTTGTGATCAGCTAACACTTTATAACCCCTTGTCTTTCCCTTCATCACAGCTATTCCCAACATGGATGAAAGAACAAGGACTTCTTGACCCAGACAACACTAGTATATTTGTCACATGTGGGGACTGGGATCTCAAAAAAATGTAAGAAGTTTGGGATCTCAAGTAAATTTATGCAGATTGGGATCTCAAGAAAATGTAAGTAGTTTGGGATCTCAAGTAAATATAAGCAGTTTGGGATCTCAAGAAAATGTAAGTAGTTTGGGATCTTGAATTAATTGTAAGTAGTTTGGGATATGAAGTAAATATAAGTGGTTTGGGATCTCAAGTAAATGTAAGCAGTTTGGGATCTCAAGTAAATATAAGCAGTTCGGGATCTCATGTAAATGTAAGAAGTTTGGGATCTCAAGTAAATGTAAGAAATTTGGTATTTCAAATTAAATGTATTAAGAAGTTTGCCTAGTTTGGGATATCAAATGAATATAAGCAATTTGGGATCTCAAGTAAATGTAAGAAATTTGGTATTTCAAATTAAATATAAGTAGGTTGGGATATCTCAAGTAAATAAAAGCAGTTTAGGATCTCAAGAAAATGTAAGAAGTTTGAGATCTCAAGTAAATATAAGTTGTTTGGGATCTCATTTCAGCATTGACAAGTTTGGGATCTCAAGTAATGTTTGTTGTTCAGGATCTTGGGAGAATATATAGAGTTAAAGCAACGACAAGCCTCTCAAAGCTGAATTTTAATATACACATAATTTTTTATCAAGTTTTTCAATATTTTTGTTGAATTTTAGAGAAGCTTGTCAGAAGATAATTAAGTTGTTTGGAGGTATTGATGCCTTTAGGTCTGTAACTGATTTCAGGGCTTATTTCAGGAAAGGCACCTTCAATATGTACATAAGATAAGAATGATCATTTTCATCCTTTTCAAAAAACAAGAGGCCCATGGGCCACATCACTCACCTGAGTCATCTTCAAGTTTGCCCATATTTAAAGATTTTCCCCTATATATTCACATGTAAAACTTTGATATCTATTGTGGCCCCAACCTACCCCCAGGGGCCATGAATTTTACAAACTTGAATCTACACTATGTCAGGAAGCTTTCATGTAAATGTAAACTTCTTTGGCCCAATGGTTCTTGAGAAGAAGAATTTTAAAGATTTTTCCTATATTTTCACATGAAAAACTTTAACAAACGTGAATCTGCACTATGTCAGGAGGATTTCATGTAAATGTAAACTTTTCTGGCCCAGTGATTCTTCAGAAGATGATTTTAAAAGATTTTTTTCGATATATAAGTATGTAAAACTTTGATCCCCTATTGTGGCCTCACCCTACCCCAGGGGCCATGATTTTAACAAACTTGAATCTGCACTATGTCAGAAAGCTTTCATGTAAATTTGTACTTTCCTAGCCCAGTGGTTCTTGAGAAGAAGATTTTTAATGATTTTCCCTATACATTTGAACAAATTTGAAAGCCCTTCACCCAAGGATGCTTTTTGCCAAGTTTGGTTGAAATTGGCTCTGTTGTTCTGGAGAAGAAGTCGAAAGTGTAAAATGTTTACAGACAGACGGACAGACAACAGGTGATCAGAAAATCTCACTTGAGCTTTCAGCTCAGGTGTGAGCTTTCAGCTCAGTTGAGCTAACAAGCAAACCCTAATTATTAGAAACAACTTTTATACTATCTCATAATGATTTTAGTATTGTTTTATAACATGACCACTGACTAGTAGTGAAGAACATCGTTTTTTATAGTATTTAAGAGAAATTGCATGGAAAAAATTATTAACAAAGTGGAATTTTTTGTACATGTATCATTAATGCTGCATACGCAATTTCCGAGTTCCCGAATAGTTCTTTCCCTTTGTGGAACTCTTATGCACAGTGAGACGCAAAACATACTATCGTCCACACGCGGTGGGTACAAATGCTTATAGCTGCCTTCATATATTGCCTAAAGGCCGATTATCAAGACATCGATAATCACTTTTTTCTTAGATTAAAATATCACTCATGCAGAAGAGGAAGTAAAAAATAATTTCATGTTTAATTTAATGGTCTAATTCAATCATATATTATTCTTGATATGGTCAGTTTAATATATACCAATGGCTGGTATAAATTTTTTTTAAACTTTCATTACTTTTATCCGTATTTACATAGCTAGTCTATAGTATATGTATACATTTGGTACCCACCCAAGCGTTCAACAGAACATTGAACGTACCTCTGTCACAGAAGAGCTGATATTTCGGAAGTTGCGTATTATTTGATCATACAGTTGTTTTAACAGTTACGAATTTGTTTGCTCTTTGTTAGTGCACACGGCCTACATAGTCGGAGTTCAGAAAATTCTTTGTTGTTGTTCTAAATATGTTTTCATGCTTTTCAAAATATTTGAACTAATATTCAGAAAATGTGGAAGGTTGTCCGTCGTCTGTCCATCTGTAAACTTTTCACAATTTCAACTTCTTCTCCAGAACCATTAGGCAACCAAACTTGGCAAAAAGCATTCTTGGGTGAAGGGCTTTTACGTTTCTTCAGATGAAGGGCTATGTCCCCTTCAATAGGGAGATAACCACAAAAATGCAAAAATAGGTTAGGGTCATTTAAAAATCATCTTTTCAAGAACCACTGAACCAAAAGAGCTAAAATTTACATGAAAGCTTCCTGATGTCGTGCAGATTCAAGTTTGTTAAAACCATGACCCCCAGGGGTAGGTTGGGGCCACAATAGAGATCAAACTTTTACATGTGAATATATATAAGGAAAATCTTTAAATATGGGCCAAGGTGACTCAGGTGAGCAATGTGGCCCATGGGCCTCTTGCTTTTATGCCCCTTCAAAGATGAGGGGCATATTGCTTTGCACCTATCGGTCGGTATTTTGGTTGGTCGGTAGACCACATGTTGTCCACTCAATATCTTGAGAACCATTCACTTGTTCCGAATGATATTTCATATGTGGTTTGGTTATGAGTAGAAGAGGACCCCTATTGATTTTCAGGTCCATAGGTCAAGGGGTAGTCTTCTCTGGACATAGGAAGACACTTCGTTCAATATCTTGAGAACCCTTTGCTTGACAGATATTAAACTAAGTACAATGGTACATCCTAAGGAGAAGATGACCCCTATTGATTTTGAGGTCACATGGTCAAAAGTCA